>NC_136269.1:13633607-13865587 GCF_964187855.1 Myxine glutinosa | reverse complement strand
ATGTACACACATGGGTGGTGAAGGCTGAATTAAAAATAAGTAATAAAAAATGAAGATGAGAGAAGCGAGAAAGAAGAGGTGTTTTGGTGTTGAAGAATGTGGAAAGAAGTGGAATAAAGTTTGGAAGAGAAAAGAGGGGAAGGGGCAGGAAAGGTAGCAAATATGAATGGAGCTAATGATTCAAAAATCTTTCCGAATTGTGTACGTAATAAATCGATGGCCGCCAAGGACGAACAGTCCAGTGCAAGAATGCCAAGACACAGAAAGAAGCCATTTGGCCTCAAAATGGATGATTTATTCAAATTACGTTTACCTCGACCATTGACACTGCGTTTCTCGATTTACACTCTCATTGTACAACGAGACGGTTGATAAGCATCGGCTGCTTGGCATATATATATATATATATATATATATATTATATATATATTATATATATATATATATATATATATATATATACGTATATATATATATATATATATATATATATATATACTGTATATATATATATATATATATATATATATATATATATATATATATATATATATATATATATATATATATATATATATATATATATAGCAAGGGCATTGGTAATGGACACACCGCTGGTCTCTGTTCAGTTCTGCCTGGTTCTGGGTTCTGGTCTCTGTTCAGTTCTGGTCTCCAGTCTCGGTGTCGTTGGAGATTCCAATGATTCTATAAGCTTTGGTTTCTACAGCGTGAAGCCCAGTGAGGTGTGAGGCAGGACCACCAGCCTACAGGGGAGAGCAGTATTCCATCAAGATGCAGATGAAAGCTTTGTATGTGGTGAGGAGCTCAGAAGTGCCCAGAAAGGACTTCGCACGACGGAGGATGCCCAGCTGGCGACTGGCTTTGGAGGCCAGCTTGGAAATGTGTTTTCCCAGGAAAGATCATGGCAGATAGTAAAACCCAAAAGCTTGAGTGACAGAACTTCTTGGAGAGGATTGTTGAGAAAGTAGATGGGAGGGTTGTCCAGCCGGTCTTTTCGGAGAGACAAAGTGAGAGTGTGAGATTTGTCAAGATTGAAAGAAATGTTCCACTTGTTTGACCAGTTTGTGATTTTATCCAGGTCTTCAGAGAGTGAGGAGGCTGCAGACTGCCGATCTGAGGGATGAGGAATGGAACGGCAGAGTCGAGAAATCAGGAAACGGATAAAAAGGATGTTCCAGAGAGTTGGAAAGATCGTTGATGAAGTTTAAAAAGAGCACAGAAGATTAGAAAGAGCCCAAAACACCTCCTTGAGGAACTCCAGCCTGGAGAGAAAGAGGAGTTGAGAGAATTCCATTTAGAGCCACATGTTGACTATGACCGGAGAGGAAGTCCATGAGCCATGCACGGAGATTTCCATGCATATCATAAGAGGAGAGTTTGGCGAACAGGGCGGGTGCAAGACCGCATCGAAGGGAGACGGTTCTGATTTCAATGGAGACAGCTCTGATTTTCTGTTTGGCATTGAGGACCTCCATTCATTGTTGAGACAGCAGAAGCAGCATGTCCATAGTAGAGTGACCTGGTCTGAATCCAAATTGATGATCCGAGATCAAGCCATTGGAGAAGAGGAAGTATTTTATGTCAGACACGATGATGGATTTCATGACCTTGCTGAAGTTTGGGAGCAGGCCAATTGGTCCGTAGTTGAAAGGATCTGTTTTTGCACCTTTTTATGTAAAGTGGTAATGTTGGCTGATTTCCAAGCAGATGGAAGATGACCGTGCACAAATGGCAGGATGAAAAGGACAGAGAGAGGATGTTCAAGAGCAGCAGAGCAGGTTTTTAGATCACGTGAGCTGATGCTGTCGGATGCAGATTTAGAGATGTGAATTGTCAGAAACTTCTCCACCTTCTCAGATGCAAAAGATGCCGAGTCGAAGAGCAGTTGGGTCAGATGGGTAAGAAGAGCGAGGGGTCGTGGACACAAGATTTGGAAGCAAACACAGAATTGAGGCATTCGATCTTTTCACGAGCGGAGTCGGTTGTGGTGTCATTTCAAGGGAGGGCAGGGATGTAAGGGGGAGCATACTCAGGAAACAGACTTGACAAGAGCTGAGATTCCCTTCAATCGGGAAGAAAACGCAAGTTGTTTCAGAGCAACTGCCTCACCACAGGATTCAGGCAATCCTTCTAAAGTTTCCTTCTTGCAGTGAACGTGGCTGCGTGAACTTCTTCTGAGGATTTAAAACATCCGACCCTAAGATTTCTTTTTCATCTTGGGAATAAATGTAAGTCACATGGCCATAAAACCCAGGGAATATGGAAGGAGAGGCATAACTTGCCGCAGAAGAGGATGGCATTGATGAGAACAGCAGACCCTTGTCACACTCCAGATCTCAGATGATGAAACAAAACCAGATGATCTTGTCTCCATTTATCGTTACAAGTTGTGGAACTGCCCGGTTTAGAAAATTCCAACTTCGTCCCATATAAGAATGTGAAGTAGGTTGATCCAGATTCGCCTTTTTCAAATCCAGATAAGCTGGTAAGTTTTGCTACTTGTGAATAACTACCCGATCCTCGATATGGTCTTTCACTAGTATTGAGTGGCAGGATGTTTACCAAGATGAACCCAACTGTATTCTCAATAAGCTTACCCCATAACCTTGAACGAATGGTCTTTTTTCAGAAAAACTCCACAATGTTTTTCACACACACACACACATACAGACACACACACACACACACACACACACACACACACACACACACACACACGGACTTAGATTTGGCGGACACACACGGAGGGGGCCTTCGATTTGGTGGACCCAAATGCAAGGGCGTCGCTGAGATTTTGTGCACGCGAGTGGGAGTAGGCCTGAGATTTGGTGCACCTGAGTGGGAGGGGGGCCTGAGATTTGGTGCACCTGAGTGGGAGGGGAGCCGGAGAAAGATGAGGACAGGTGGTGGTGATGCATGCGCACATGTGCACACACACACACACACACACTAGGTGGTGGAGCACCTAATTAGTTGCCACATCTTTCTTCATGTAGTCATTGGAGCATTTTCACAGACGAAGCTCCTCCTCCAGTCCTCCCAATGGATCCAAACCTATGGTTACTTATGCATGCTCTATCCTCTAAATGCTGAACATAAAATCGAGGAAGCAGCACGTACCATTTTAAAGTGTTTAGTGTTATTCGGGAAGTGTCTGAACTGCTGACCTCCCAGAATCAGAGCTGACCACACAAACCACAATCACACTGATCACGGTAAGTTGTTGGTTTTCTTCACTTTTTCCAGCTGGTGTCGCACATTGTAACCACCGTTGCGTCAGTTTGCTGATGCCATTAGAATATTTCACATTTTTCGATCTAAAACTTTTGGAAAGACAAAGATCTTCGTGATCCTCTCTCATATACAGCAATTTTTCATTTAAACTAAAAGATCACACTCGTTTTATGTTGTCTTTTTGTTAACCGATGAACTTACTGATCCATCCCTCTCTACATGTCATAATTCAAATCACGTGATAATTCTGTGCTTCTTGAAGCTATCACAGGTGTGTTTTCTATTACCAGTCAACTTGCTATTGCTTGCCAAGCCATATTCGTCAATCCTAATCAACAGTTTGGTTGGAGTGCTTGCTTGAGTGCTTATTGGCGAGCGCTCTAAAAGCTCATTGGTAATTGAACATGTGATGTATGCAACATCTAGACCTCATTGTCGGCAACATATAACAACCGGATACAGATGTACAGGTCACTTCCAGGTTGGCGGGCCCGGGAAGCGACGTTGTGTTTGCTGCTCACGCAATAAAAGTCACTTTGAATTGAGCTGAATTGGTGTTCTTTTGGAGGAACCACACATGGCGACGAGGATGGGATCATCTGGAGGACCGACCCGTCAATGCCAACCATATTTGCACCGACACAAGACGTGATCCAGTCCTTTCGAGAGTTCTCCAACCCATACAGCTTGGATGGCAATCGCTACCTGATGGGGACCCTGCCTATGTTCTTACGTGGCACGTAAAAATGAACTTAGCGTGGACAGTGATTGGATATTGTGTGGATGCCATGTAGTGATTCCGCAACATCTGCATTCTAGGGTAATGGAGGAACTTCATGAGTGTCATCCTGGAAAAGTCAAGATGAAGTCACTGGCTAGGAATTATGTATGGTGGCCAAATCTAGATACTGATATTGAACAGGTCATTCAACATTGCTATCCCTGCCAACGCACCAGGAATGCACCAGCGAAGGCACCGTTGCATCCCTGGGAATGGCCCACCGAACCGTGGCATCGAGTTCATCTAGATTCTAGACTATGCTGGACCAGTGTACGGTCAGATGCTACTTATCATCACTGATGCCCACTCAAAGTGGATTGACGATTACAAAACACATGGCACTACATCAGCTGGAACGATATAGAAACAGACGTTGTTTTGCTTCACACGGCTTGCCCAGAGTTATCGTTAGTGATAATGGTGCATGTTTCTCGAGCTCGGAATTCGCCAATTCACACGCAGAAATGGTATCAGACACAAATCTGTCAGTCCACAACACCAAGCTTCCAATGCAGAGAGTCATCACGTCCGGACTACGCAAACTGCAGGACGGAAACCTTGAAACCTGGCTCTCGTGTCTGCTCAAGTATCGTAATACACCTCATGGTGCAACAGGAGTAACACCATCAGAATTACTGATGAAACGACACCTAAGGACCAACCTGGACCATCTGAAACCAGATATGGCTTCTCGAGTGTACCAAAGCAAACTTAACCAGAAGTTGCATCACGACAAGTCAGCAATGAGCCGCTCACTTCACACCGGGGAAGCATTCAGAATCATTGGAATCTTCCGCGATGAAGCTAACTCCAAGGGCCTCTCACTCACTCACCGCAGGCAGGTTGGTGGTCTTTCCGTCTTCTACCGACTCCTCTCTTGCCTTGCCCCCCCAGCTCTCTCTGGGCTCTGTCCCGCAAATATTCCTACAGGTCGCACAAGATCTGCCTGCAACCCTCTTATGGTTAAACTGCCAAAATCAAGACTCTCTGCTCACCTTCACTCCTTCATTCCTCTTTTCTCCCGCCTCTGGAACAAACTCCCTCACTCTCTTCAATCCCACTCCACCCTCCAAGTCTTTAAAACAGCTGTTCACCACCATCTCTTATCTTCCCCCATCCAAAACCTTGATCTTTTCTACCCCCGCTAATTTCACCCCAATTCCTCTTTTTGAAATACCAACTTCTGTCCTGGAAGTCCTTGGTGTCCTTGTGCTTTATACTTCTCCCCGAGTTGTTAGGGTTGTTAGGGTTCAGACATATAAAGGGTTAGGGTTTATAATAACCCTATACTAACAACAACTCCCCCCCCCCCCCCCCTTCCCATGCCTCCTCCCCCCAGGCCCTCTCCCTTCCACACATCTCCCTGCTCTCGGATGTTGTGTTTGTGTGCTTCCCCTTTTCTCCCTATCTTGTCTTCCGCTCCCTCTTTTTGTGTATTTTGTTTGTCTGGTCGATTTGTTTGTGAAGTAAATGTTAGCTCTTTCACGAGCCTCGATTCAGTACACAAAAAAAAAAAAAAAAAAAAAAAAAAATTGTTCTCCCACAACTTTGGTGCAGGCGCTGTTTGGTTGCCTGGCGATGTCATTGACAACCCTGGGCCACTGTCACATACAATACGCTTGCATGATGGGCGGGTTGGCCGTCGACACCAGGACCACGTTGTCGACGGTCACTGCAGCCCCATCGAACCTCCAATACTGCCTGTCGTTATGCCAGAGCCTGAACAGCAACAATCCATTGTTGTGCCTGCACCTGGATATGTCGTGCCACTAACGGGCGTCTCTGATCCACTCATGCCTGAAATCGATGCTGCCGTTCTACCTGCAGGCAGTGATGTTGTCTCTCCTAAGTGCCTGCCACGCACAGCTCATCCAGAAACAGTGACACCAACTCTCCTGCACATGCAGCTCATCCAGAAACAGTGACACCAATTCTCCTGCACATGCAGCTCATCCAGAAACAGTGACACCAACTCTCCTGCACACGCAGCTCATCCAGAAACAGCGACACCAACTCTCATGCACACGCAGCTCATCCAGAAACAGTGACACCAACTCTCCTGCCATGCACAGCTCATCCAGAAACAGCGACACCAACTCTCCTGCACACGCAGCTCATCCAGAAACAGCGACACCAACTCTCCTGCACACGCAGCTCATCCAGAAACAGCGACACCAACTCTCATGCACACCTGCCATGCCGATCAACTAGAATCAGGACCTATAGATGGACCTATAGATGTGGCAGTCAAAGTCATCTTGTTGCATCGTGGTAGTTCACCCCTGACTCTTCAAGTTGTGTTATTCTAGTTTTCGTAAACTTCAAGTTGTGTTGTGTTAGTTTTCCTCAACTTAGCACCGTTTTGTGTTAATTCACGTTTGCCAAAATAAATGTTGTACATGGGCTTTTGGTAATCACCCATCTAATAGGGGGAGATGTCATCTATGCAACATCTAGACCTCTGTCTGCAACATATAACAACCGGATACGGATGTACAGGTCACTTCCAGGTTGGCGGGCCTGGGATGCGACATTGTGCTTGCTGCTCACACAATAAAAGCCACTTTGAATTGAGCTGAATTGGTGTTCTTTTGGAGGAACCACACAGAACACACCCCCATTCTTCATAATACGAGCATTTCTTCATCATCAAATTCTGATTGGTTTGGTTATTTTCCCTGAAAATTTCATCGTACACCTGGAGTGTATTCAATGACCAATCAGCTTGTTGAGAGCTCATCAAGTGGCTTAAAACCCCAATCAAGCATTCCATCGAAACGGTTGATGGCTGGTTTGGCAAGCTATAGCAAGCTGATCGGTAATGGAACACACACTTGTTAGCTCACCTGGAGCGAAGTTCAGGGGAGCTTATGCGATGGCATGTTGTCGGTCCATCAGTCCATAGACACTTAAAACATCTTCTCCGAAACCGCTGATGGGATTGCGACCAAACTTGGCACAAATGATATTTGTTGTGTTGCGACTAAAATTTGTTCACGGCATTATTTAAAAATAAAAAAAAATGAGAATAAAAAAAAATTGGGGTCTGAGGGGGTGTACCTTTTTGGGGGGAGGGGGGCTTTTTTGAATGAAATTTGGAAGGAATTTGCTTTTTTTTCAGGAACTACACACACTATTTCGATGAAACTTGACCACAACCTTCATCACCCGTGATGTACCAAAGTTTGTTCACGGCATTAAAACAATCTCCCCTTTAGGGTTTTTACAGGGTTGGGGTTGCCCCCCAAAATCGGTGTTTGCTTTCTTCTCAGAAACTACACACGCAATTCTGATGAAACAACCACAACCTTAATCACCCATGTTGTACCAAAGTTTGTTCCCGGCATTTAAAAAAATCCGACTCTAAGGTGGACTATGGGGGGGCTTGCACCCCAAAGTAGGTACTTGCTTTTTTCTCAGAACCTACACACCCAGTTTTGATGAAACTTCACCACAACCTTCATCATCCATGATGTAACAATGTTTGTTCAAGGCATTGGAAAAATTGGGGTCTGAGGAGGGGGGGGGGGGGGAGGTGGGGTCACCCCCCAAAATAGGTATTTTGTTTGTTTGTTTGTTTAAAGTCTTATGATTATGTTAGCATGATTCTACATGCTGCCCTGTCTTCTAGCGACCATTGAAATTGGTTTAAAATATCTTTAGTCGGTGCAGTATACTGTTTATTCCACGAGGTGAGCGCCAGGGGTATTGCCCCTATGTTTTTTTTTAATATAAGCTGCTGGCTGAAGTACCCGGCATTGCCTGGGGAAATTCAATGAAATATGTATTTAAATATTTCCTGCATGACAATCACAAAACATATAACACGATCGGTCCCGGGAAAAACCAAGGCAGTGTATAAGAACATACTCACACAAGGCCTGAACACAGAAGTGTTATCATAAACCCATGTAAAGCAATCTTATTAATAACATGCACACGTGTAAACGCTGTAAGAATTAAATTTGTGTTGTTGAAAACAATTCACGAAATGCAACTTCAACATATGATCTTCACAATACATATTACTCGATCACTCCCAGGGGGAAAGAAACGCAGGCAGGGTATAAGCACAAGACCCGATCGAGGCCTTGAAGGCCAATTATACGATTTAATTATTATTTTTTTTCAATTATTTTTTAACCAAACATAGCCCTCGACCTTCCTCTGGATGAAAGAGGAGCCCATGCAAAGTTTGGTGTGGATCCTGCAGGGTCTGAATGTATAAAATAACATACAAAAAACAAACAAAGTTCTCTTTATATTAAAGCGCGGCGTTACGCGCGCTGCTTGTGAGCAAGGAGGAAGCGGACAAGCGGTAACATATAAACGCCTTTATTCAAGACTACACTGTAACACTCCGGGCTGGGCGCCCGGTGTCTCTCATGAGGCCACGCCTACCCCTCGGACGTGGCCACCGCCCACTTGGTGCGTGGAATGATGTCACCACGCCAGTGGGCTTTTGTGTCCGCCACACGCGCCCCCCCAGAATTCCCGCGCACCTGGAGGGCCAGTTTGCGGGGCAGACGAATGACCCGGCCGAAGCGCCCCCTGGCGATCGGCGGCATCCGGGGTGCAGGGATGCCAGGTGGGATGCCCCTGGCTGCTCCTGGGATGGGTGCAGGACCGGGGGGCGGCGTGGCGGCGGGGCTGGGCGGTGCCGGGGGTCCGCCCGCAGGAGGGCGGCCCCGACGTGGGGGTCGGGCCACTGGCGGTGGATGGTCCACATCGAGGTGGGCCGGCTTCAGGCGGTCTACCGAAACGCGGTCAGGAGTACCGCCGATGTCCAGGGTGAAGTGCTTCGCCCCGGTCTCCAGCACGCGGAAAGGCCCGTCGTACGGGGGCCGCAGTGGTGTCCGATGGGCATCGTGGCGGACGAAGACGTACTCCGCCGTGCGAAGCTCCGGGGCGACGTGCGTCGGTGGGTGCCCGTGGCATGCCGTTGGCACCGGGGCGAACCTCTGGGCGGTCTCTTGCAGAGCGGAGCGCTGCTGTGCCGCGGACCATGGTGCCGTGGAGTCGGGGAGGAACTCGCCCGGCACCCGCAGCGGTTGCCCGAAGACCAACTCCGCCGCGGATGCGCGCAGGTCCTCCTTGGGCGCCGTCCGGAGGCCCAGCAGGACCCAGGGGAGCCTGTCGACCCAGCCGCCGTCGCGGAGGGTGGCCCGGAGCGTGGCCTTCAATGAGCGGTGAAATCGCTCACACAGGCCGTTAGCCTGGGGGTGGTAGGCCGTGGTTCGGTGCAGCCGGACCCCGAGCCCCTGCGCAACCGCCCCCCAGAGCTCCGAGGTGAACTGGGGGCCGCGGTCGGATGAGATGTCTGAGGGGGCGCCGAACCGGGCGACCCAGGTGGCGATGAAAGCCTGCGCGACATCGGCCGCCGTTGTCGACGCCAAGGGCACGGCCTCCGGCCACCGGGTGGTGCGGTCCACCATGGTGAGGACGTGGGTGAAACCCCGCGAGGGGGGCAGAGGTCCCACCAGGTCCACGTGGACGTGGTCAAACCGGCGTTCCGGCACCGTGAACGGGGCCAACGGGGCCTGGGTGTGCCGGTGCACCTTGGCGCGCTGGCACGCGAGGCATGTCCTGGCCCAGCCGCGGACGGCCTTCCGGAGGCCATGCCAGACGAACTTGTCGGCGATCAGCCTTTGGGAGGCCCTCGCGCCCGGGTGGGACAGGCCGTGGATGGCGTCAAACACCTGGCGCTGCCAGCCCGCGGGCACAATGGGGCGAGGACGCCCGAGGGAGACGTCGCACAAGAGGGCCGCGCCCGCGCCGTCGAACGGCACCTCGGTGACGCGGAGGCCCGTGACGGCGGTCCGCAAGGCCTGGACGTCGGGGTCAGCGGCCTGGTCCGCTGCCATCCGGGCATAGTCGATGCCGAGGTGGACTGCGTGGGCGACGGCCCGGGAAAGGCAATCCGCCACCGGGTTGTCCTTCCCCGCGACGTGCTGGATGTCCGTCGTGTACTCGGACACGGCCGAGAGGTGACGCTGCTGCCGGGCCGACCACGGCTCGGTGACCTTGCCCATCGCGAAGATCAGCGGCTTGTGGTCGACGAAGGCAGTGAACGCCCGGCCCTCGAGCAGATGGCGGAAGTGCCTGACCGCCAAGTGAAGTCCGAGCAACTCGCGGTCGAAGGTACTGTAACGGCGTTCGGGCGGGCGAAGCTGCCGGCTAAAGAACGCCAGCGGTTGCCAAGCTCCACGCACCCATTGCTCGTGCACCGCGCCCACCGCGTAGTCCGAGGCATCGGTGGTGAGGGCGATCGGTGCATCGGGCGCCGGGTGCGCGAGCATGGTGGCGTTAGCCAAGGCGAGCTTCGCGCCCGTGAACGCCGTGTGCATCTGCTCGGTCCAGGTAACGTCGCCTTTGCCCGGCTTACCTCGGAGAGCTTCGTGCAGGGGGCGCAGGAGCTGGGCGATACGGGGCAGGAACCGATGGTAAAAGTTCACCATGCCCAGGAACTCCTGCAGCCCTCTGATCGTGCGGGGGCGCGGAAACCCCTTCACCGCCTCCACCTTGGCCGGCAGGGGGACGGCTCCGTGCCTGGTGACACGGTGCCCCAGAAAATCGATTGTGGCGGCGCCGAACCGGCACTTTGCGGGGTTCACAATCAGGCCATGCTGGCCCAGGCGTTCGAAGAGCGTGCGGAGGTGGCGTAGGTGCTCTTCGCGGGACGCGCTGGCGACGAGGATATCGTCCAGGTAGACGTATACAAAATCCAAGTCGCGCAGGACGCTGTCCATCAGTCGCTGGAACGCCTGAGCCGCATTCTTCAGACCGAAGGGCATGCGCAGGAACTCGAAGAGTCCGAATGGCGTGATGACCGCCGTCTTCGGGACGTCCTCCGGCCTGACGGGGACCTGATGGTAGCCGCGTATGAGGTCCACCTTCGAGAAGAAGGACCTGCCCGCCAAACGGGCGGAAAAGTCCTGAATGTGGGGGACGGGGTAGCGGTCGGGAGTCGTGGCGTCATTGAGACGGCGATAGTCCCCGCACGGTCGCCATCCCCCGCCGGGCTTCGGCACGATGTGCAGCGGCGACGCCCAAGCGCTCTCTGAGCGCCGAACGATGCCGAGTCGCTCCAGGGTAGCGAACTCCGCTTTTGCCACCGCCAGCTTCGTCGGCTCGAGGCGGCGTGCCCGGGCGTAGACCGGTGGCCCGACGGTGGGGATGTGATGGGCCACCCCGTGCTTGACGGCCCCCGCCGAGAAGGTGGGCCGCGTGAGGGCCGGGAAACCGGCGAGGAGGCGGGTGAATGCGTCCGCTGCCGGAAGCGTACAGACCAACGTGGCCGGAACCGAATCGTTCGGCAAGCCGCTTGGCAAGCCGCTCGTTGAGCTGGGCAACGCACATGCGAGCGAGCTGAACGTCTCGGCCTGGACAAGCCGTCTGCGCTTGACGTCGACCAGGAGCCCATTAGCGCACAGGAAGTCCGCGCCAAGCAGTGCCATGGGCACGTCGGCGGTGACGAACGTCCATCGGAAAACCTGCCCTCCAAACCGCAGAGAGAGGCAGCGTTTTCCGTACGTACGGATGGGCGTCCCGTTCGCGGCAAGCAGCGCGGGGCCCCCACCCGCGGCGTGCTTGTCTGACATGCCGGCGGGAATGACACTCACCTGTGCTCCCGTGTCGCACAGGTAACGGCGCCCGGAGAAGGTGTCCGTTATGAACAGCAGGCTGCTCGAACGGCCGGCGCTCATCGCCACAATTGAGCGCCGGCCCGGGCGTTTCCCGACCCGTTGAAGGAGCACGGCGGATGACACCGCCGAGCTTCGTGGCCGAACTTGGCGTGGAACCAGCACCAGGTGGTGGAGCTGGAGGAGCGCGGCTGGCTCCGCCAGGCCGGTGGAGTCGACGGGTTTCCCCGCGGTGGCGGTTTTCGCCGCGGCGGTGGGCGGGGCGTGGCGGCGTTCACGAGGTGCGTATCAGCATGCTGCTGAACCACAGCGTGCTGTAGAAGGTGATGCTGTGGAACATCAGCGTGCTGTAGAAGATGATGCTGTGGAACATCAGCGTGTTGTAGAAAATGATGCTGTGGAACATCAGCGTGCTGTAGAAGATGATGCTGTGGAACAGCAGCGTCGAAGGCCGTGACGGCCACGCCAACGCTCGCCCGCGTGTCCGAAGCGGCGAAGTACTTGTCCGCCTCGGCCGCCAATGCTCGGGGTTCCGTTAGCCCGGTCCCGGCCAACGCGAGGCGAACCTGCGCTGGAAGTTGGCGACGGAAAAGCGCCCGGAATAGCGAACCGGGGGCTTCGTCGCCCAACAGTGACAGCATATGGTCCATTCGGACCGACGGGCGCGTCTCACCGAGCTCGGGGAGATCCAGGAGGCGGTCGGCCTGTGCGTCGTCCGTGAGTCTGAACGTGGCTAGGAGTAGCCGCTTGAGTGCCTCGTACTTGTGGCCGTCCGGTGGGTGGCGAAGGACGGACACAACTCGAGCGGCCGTGCCGGGCCCGAGGGAGGCGACGACGTGGCAGTAGCGCGTGTCATCGCCGGTGAGGTGCCGAAGCTGAAATTGGGCTTCGGCCTGGACGAACCAGACTTCGGCCTGAGCCTCCCAAAATTCCGGAAGTTTGACGAAGGCGGCCATGGCGATGGCGTCGCGTGTGGAAGGATCGCTCCGGCAGATCCAACGTCGAGGGTCACCAATAAAGCGCGGCGTTACGCGCGCTGCTTGTGAGCAAGGAGGAAGCGGACAAGCGGTAACATATAAACGCCTTTATTCAAGACTACACTGTAACACTCCGGGCTGGGCGCCCGGTGTCTCTCATGAGGCCACGCCTACCCCTCGGACGTGGCCACCGCCCACTTGGTGCGTGGAATGATGTCACCACGCCAGTGGGCTTTTGTGTCCGCCACAATATATCACTTTTGAAGGAAAGTGAACATTATATGCAAAGGATGGAGGGAATTTGGGAAGGAAGATGCAAACGAAGTATTTGAAAACATGCATGGAATATACCACAAATCGTTTTCAAAGGAATTTTTAGAACTTTATTTAACGTCAAGAAACACCCCCCCCCCCGCCCCCCCACTCCCCTCCAATGGCTTGTGACGTCACGAGCACCTATAGTGTGTTTGTGTCAAATGGTTGAGGCAACGCTGACTCCGTCGGTGCTGCACCGTATTGCGTGTAGACATTTTACGTGGTATGTTATATGACACGTTCAGATCCCCTTTTAATTGGAATGTTAAAATTGCTGAAATCATTTTTTTGTGTCAAATTTCCCGTTTTCTGCTCGTCCAGTGCGAGATGAACCATGGTACACAAGCGCCCCCTGGTCGTCACAGTTTATTCAATCAGGCTATGACACGAATTGAAGGACGAGAGAGGGAGAGAGAGGGAGAGGGAGGGAGACACAGACAGAGACAGAGAGAGAGACAGAGACAGAGAGAAAGGGAGAGAAACAGAGACGGAGAGGGAGACAGAGACAGAGAGAGAGAGAGAGAGAGAGAGAGAGAGAGAGAGAGAGAGAGAGAGAGACTTTTTTGACCTTTGACGTCTTTTTATTCCAAAAAATATAAAGTGCATGGATGTACAGTGTATAAAATCAACAAAGCCAAAAACAAGAGAAAACGATGAAGCGAGGAAACAATACAGATACATGCGCTGATCAGTTCAACTTTTACCGAAAACAAATGCAATCTTCTGCAACAATACTACGAAGTGTAGAAATTATGAACAATCAAGAGAAAAATAATACCAACTCGTTTTGGCGGACTTCACAGACACTTTTCAAACACCATTTTTCTACAAATCCATCAATTTCACCCATGATCTTGGAAAACTCAAACTCATGTTTTAGCCTTGCAGCACACAGTGCATTGAAAAACGTCATGACATTGCATTGATGAATGGGCTTACCAATCCGCTTCTCCTTTCTGGACAGGTAAGTAGCAAGCTTTGCTGTAACTACAAAAAAGCACAACAGTTCATATTCTTTGTTGTGTTGCCGTCTCTTTTTGAGCCCAAAAATAAAGGATCGAAAAGTAAATCTGAAATTCATTTTGAACGACACAAAGTCTAACCATTCAAATAAAGGAAAAAGTCTTTCACAACCAATAAAAAAATGAAAAACATCCTCATTTACAGAACAAAAGGGGCAACATGCAGATATTGGGGCAAAATTCCATACATATTGTTACAGACGCGGTTGTGGATGTTGGTTTACCGAGCGGTTTGGTATGACCGCGTCTGCACAGTTTACCCGATTATACTCGAACGTTGGCCGAGTCGCGCTATGCTAAATCAATTACGGAAAGGACACAACGGCTGGATTAAATGACACGACACCAGGGGTACAGTTCTCAAGACCTCCGGAGGAGGTTATAATAGTTCGGAACGTTAGATTACAAGGACGAGAGAGACAGCATAGGAAGGTAGGCACTTAATCACGGTCTTATAGTAACCCCGACAGACCACAGATAAACAGGACAAGACTGACTCACACGGGGATTGATGGCAAGGAAGGGCAGGTAGTCGAGGCTCAAGGTGCACCTTGGCTCAGGGGCAGAATCGACCCGGTCCGGTTCAGAGATGCGGGAGGTCTCTCTCAGCGCTAGAAGGTGACGTTCTTTCTCCAAGCTGGGGGCGCATCTGACGTCACGTCCGGTAAGTCGCTGCGTATATCCGGCGGGGAGTGACACGCCCTCGGCTCGTTAGCTCCGCCCCAGATGGAATCGGCCCGTTGCTTCTTATTGGGTGCGGGGGGTTACCGGGCTCCGCCCTTGACGAGGGGCCGACAGGCAGCCCCTTCGTGGTAACCCCGTCGGCGCACATGGGTAATGGCGGCTAACCGAGCCGGAGTGAGGACGCACACTCCCCGCGCGCTGTTGTGGTAGTTGTTGTTGTTGTTGTTGTTTCATGGGGAAGATGGGAGGAGGTATGGGGAGGTCCTAAACTCACTACTGGTGCCATACAATCACATCCTGGTGCAACGAAGTGTCAGAATTAATGGAAACGAGTCCTTAACTGACATAGACTAAGAATAACTAGCAAGATGTCCGAAAGTTGTCTACGTGAGATGCGGTGGACCTGGGCACGACATTTAATGGGGGAAAAAGGGGAAGGTTGGTTCTACAGAGTGTTGTTTACAGACAATGGGACTAGGGAATGGGGGATTGGGGATAGTTGGGGAGTATTGGGGAAATAGGGGAATATTTACAAGCGGATATGGAGGCCAAATCCCATATCCGCAACATTGCACCCATCTCTACCCTCGGGGCGTCCCGACCCGATAAATTTTTACCTACTTTAGTGTGGCACTCAGATGTAGTTCCCTCTACTATTAACTCTACCCTGAGTGCGACAGTTTTACAGATATTCACAAATGAGTAAATATGTCCCCCTGCGACGTTGCACCCTTCTCCTCACAGAAACACACCCACAGGATAACCGAATCACGGAAAGAATTCGCAAACTAAACATACAGCCGGTAGGGAGCATTATTTACACAAGACTATGCTGATATTTACACTACGATCCAGGACCTGTTTTTGGAGGAACACATGCAGATGTTATGCATAGAGAGAGCACGCATGCCAGCATCGATACACCAACCCACGAGTGCTCTGTGGCCTTACGGCCTTTAATAATGTGCAGAGCACCCCTTCCAAGCACCAAAAGCACCACCCCATCATGTACAGTCAGCACCATCCGGTGCACCAATAAAGTGTTTATAAATCACCGGTGGTGTCGCAGCCGGCCGATGTTCTGCCGCTGGTCTTGCCTTCGTGTGGTGCACTTGGCCTTCTTGCTTCTTTAAAAATAAAGAAAGGCGCCAACCGCGTCCATTTCTTTATTGTGCCCGTCAGGGGGCCAACTATTAGTGGTTCACCTGTATGGCATAGGTGCCACGTTGACCCATAGGTCCATCCACGGGTGGTGCTTGGCCGCAAAAGAACTGCGGTCCATTGTGGGTGGCCACCAAAATTGCGGTCCATATGGTGTATCGATCCAGGCAGCAAGCAGCGAAAGTGCAGGCCCACAACTGCGGAGCCAGCACCTCTCTCTCCTCTCTCTCTGCCCCAAAGCCAGATCCTCGGAGGTGGGAGACAAAAGAAGCAGACAAGTGAGTAAGGTGGTAAGGGCGCAAAAGTGCACGCAACATTAGGTAATGCACACTAGGGGCACATGGGAACCAGGTGAGACAGGTACGTTCCTACCGTACGCCCCCCCCCCCCCCACCAGGTAACCTACATGGCCCCTCCCTTACCCCTTACTGTATCCACAAAACACAACACTACCCATAAACATCTATTTTACAAATCAACAAACGTCCCTACTGTCTTCCCCGTTCCTCCCATAAACCAAATTCGTCTTCTCTCCCTCCTAACCAATCAAATTTGCCATTTCCAACTCTCATCACAATTTGCCATCTCCAACTCAACATCAAAATTTGCCATCACCAATTCATCATCAGTCCCTCCTAAGGAGGGAGAGATGGAATCACTCCAATGTCTCATCCACGTCGTGATGCGTCTCACAAATCCAACAGCAATTCTCCTTTCTGCAACACAAACAAAGAAAACACAGGTGTGGAGTCATCATCACCTCAGGTAAGTGGCTGCGTATGGTGCGACAGGTTCATCAATTCTAATTATTTCCTAAATGACTTTAACAACTTTACATTACCCGGGGTCTTTCTCCTGCCAAACCATTGGCCAACTTACACTATGGGTTCTAAAAACCAATTCCCATTGACCAAACTGTGGTGCTTTTCAATTTGGGGTCTCACTCCCCCGATTCATCTCCCGGTGCCCTCGCACAATTTCTGGGCCGCGACGTGTAGCTCTCCCAGCAGGTCTACCCACCTGCACACCTCCACCACTGCAGTTGCCTCCGAGCTTACCTGCTCCTTACCCTAACCTAACTACCTGGGGAAGGCCCTCTGGCGCTCTCCCCACTCGGTGCCCTCTCTGGCACTGGGCTACCCGGGTCCGTCCTCCGGATCCTCGGGCCCCACTGACACTAACGGCTCCCAGAGCCCACCTGCGGCCTCACCTGGCCGACATCCTCACAGTGGTGGAGTGCCCAACCAACTACACACACTAACAGGCTACACGCCCAGCCATTTCCACAACACTAATGCACCCATCCGCAATACCATTCTGCAACCGCACCACAAATGCCAATATCCAACCACAATTTACCTATACCCTCTACCTAACACTTACACTACCCGCCCCGGGTACTCGTGAAAGGGGTCCACTCTTCCCCCATCCACACCTTCGCACCATGCACACCACTCCGTACCACTTACTCCAACTCTCTCCACACCACTCATTCTCTGCTCCATATATTCCACACACCTGTACTTGCACACCTGTGCTCTCACACCTGGTGCCACCTGCACCCTTCTCTCCCCAAGCGCATTCGCGCTGATCCACAACACTCACTACTCATCCACTGCTCCACACACCTGTCCAGTTCTCACACAGCATCATCTCATCTAACTACTCCCCTCTGAAACTTGCGCTTCCCAGTCGTCCCTTTAAACTATTGCGCTCCCTCGTCATTATAATCCACACTAATCTACCTGCGTCCCCACTACAGGTATCAGTCACTAACTAAACTTAACGTTACCTAATGTCATCTTCTAGGGCCCTATCAATATCCTAACCCACCCGGGCTAGTTTTCACTGCCATACACCCCATAAGCTATTGCGCATTTGCCCCACCTTTGTGAGGGATGACAGAGTTGCCATCCCACCACATGGGGCGTTCCCTAGTATCAATTTGGCACACCAAATTTCAGCCAATTCAAAAAAATTTCATTTACTGCCAATCCTACCCATCATCTGCCAATCATTACTGCCAATCCTTTGCCAATCATCAAATTTTGTTTTTCTAATTTCGGGGCCAAAACACTATCCTCATCACACAGTCTACTCACTAATGCCTCTCGGTGCGCCAATTCCTGTCCAAAGCCCGGCTTCGTAAAGCCAAGCCATGAATGCGGGTTGTTCTGCGCCAGCGGCTGGATGCGTCCGGCACTCGGTGCAGGGAAGGAGGTTTACCCGGGCCGAGATCCCACGCACCTTCTCGGCACGGAGCCATCCCATGGCTCGATCTCGACCTGCCGGAATGCCTCAACAAAAAGTGGTCGCCATGACGACCCTTCCTATCCAGCTGCCCGCTCCGCCTAGTGGAGCACGGACGCGGCCGTTCAAAGCGAGGCCCGGCACGCACCGAGGGCCCGATTCGGCTAAAAGTCGACCTAACCGCTGCTCCGTTTAACGTCGATGCTTCACCTGCATGCTTACACCCCGCAGCCCGTTCCTTGCTCACACATCCAGCCGTGCCCATGCTCCTCGTACCTTTCCTTACACACCCAGGTACCCTCATTCCACTCACAGCCTTGGTCACACACCTGACCACCGAACACTTTGGCACACATTCGTTGGTAGCACACCTCACCAACACACCTCTTCGCACCCCCTCCTCGGTCACCTCCTCTGTGACAATCACAGGTGTGCTCTCACTCGCACACCCAACCACATGCCTCACTACCAATTCCAGCGTGCATTCCCACTCACGCTCTACCATCCCAGGTGTGCATCCTTCCATTCCAGGTGTACATCCTCGCTCACCTGTCACAACCAACTCACGCTCCTTGTCACTCTCCCTACTCTCACCACCACTCTTGACAACGCACTCACCATTACTCTTGACAGCGCACTCTTTCCTCATGCACCCGTCCGTTACACACCTCTCTCGCGCACACTCTTGCGCACACTCTCCCATCACACCCTCTGTAACACTCACCACAGGCGTGCATTCTTCCTTACCTTTGACAGCGCACTCTTTCCCCATGCACCTGTCCGTCACACACCTTTCTCGCGCACACTCTTGCGCACACTCTCCCGTCACACCCTCTGTAACACTTACCACACCGCGCTTCCATGTGCTCCCTCGCACACGCGCTACGACCGACTCACTCTCGCCAGCACCCTCACTCCTTGGCACGCACTTTTTCCTCACACACCCCAGAGTCGGACTTTCTCGCACACCTCCTTTTTCGCACACCAGACCTGTCGCACACTTCACCAACGGCCTCTCACGAACACCCGGGTCCATCTCGACCCCCAAGCTTCTTAAATCCCCTGGCGCATCATACGCACGACCATATTGGTCACCACTTACACCGGGTCCTCTTCCTCTTCGCTTCTCCTCCATCACCTGCGAATCCCTCATCCGGTTAATGAGCACATCATCACGATCCGAACACAGACTTCGGACCAATTCTTTTATCTCCTCTTTTATCTCTTTCTTATCCCCTCTCCGTCGCTTCTTAATTTCGCTCACCCCTTCTTCCACTTCTTCTAATTTCTGCTTCACCTCTTTTATTCCCCGGTACGTCTCCTCAAGCTCGTCCTCCAAGGCTACCTTGACCGTTTCCATGTGCGTCCTCACCTGCCGGTCCTTCGTCTCCATTACCTCTATCACCTCGTCCAACCTCGTTGTCAATCCCTCACGTACCATCTGACATTCCCTCTTCGTCGCTACCAAGTCATTTTTTAGGTCATTTTGTGTCGCTTTTAACCCTCCTATTACCGCAGTGTTCCTTTGTACCTGCTCCACTAACTCCGTCTGTCCCACCGTCAGCTGCTCCACCTCCTGCGTCAGGTCCTCTATGCCCTCTTGTAACTTTACAGTCCCCTTTCTCACCTCCTTCTCCATGTGCTCCTTACAGTGCCTCACCTCCTCGCGCACTCCTCCGACCTCCTCACTCACACCTCTTCTGATCTCCTCTCCCATCACTTGCATCTCCTGCCCAGATGCCACCCTCATCTGCTCCATTTCCTCCCTGTGAGCATCCAGTTTGGTTTCTACCCCCATTCTGACCCCCTCTATCCGCTGCTCCATTTGTTTAACTTCCCTTTCCGCTTGGTCCCTCATGTCCCTCAATTTGCCTTCCATACTGTTTTCTAACCCCTCTAACCCCTTTTGCATCCCTTCCATTTGATTCTCTTGAGCGGCCATTCTGTTTTCTACCCCCATTAACCCATTTCTCACCTCTTTTATCCCGTTGTCTAACCCCTCAAAATTATTGTCTAACTTCCCAAATTTCTTGTCTAACTCCTCAAAATTATTGTCTAACTTCCCAAATTTCTTGTCTAACTCCTCAAAATTATTGTCTAACTTCCCAAATTTCTTGTCTAACCCCTCACCGGTACCCCTCGCTTCGTCCCTCATTACCCCCATTTGGCCCTCTAATCGCTCACTATCAGCCCTCATTTGCTCACTCTGAGCATCCATCCGGTTCCCCATTACCCCCATTTGGCCCTCCAATCGCTCACCCTGAGCATCCATCCGGTTCCCCATTACCCCCATTTGGCCCTCCAATCGCTCACCCATTTGTTCCATAAGGGCCCTCATTTGCAGGAGGAAAAGGTTCGAATCCACCAGCGGCGCTACCACGGTCGCGGGCGTGGTCGCCGTGGCCATGTGCGAGGCGCCATTTCGTGCGTCTGCTACCCTCACTGCTTCGCTCTCCTCATGTCCCTCAATTTGGTCCTGGATCGACCCTGCCTCACTCTCCGCTACCGGAACCCAGCCGTCTTGGTCTGCCATAGCGCGACTTTCAAAATTCGGGTTTTTATTTTCGCAAAACAAAATCAAATTTCGCCGTTATAATTTCGAGCGCGTGAAACGCGCTCCGGATCGAATTCCACTTCCCAACACCAATTGTTACCCTAATGGTACAATTGGTGTTCCAAAATTTGGGCCTAACAAATTTAGTCCCAGGTCCGAATCCAACTCCTCGACACCAAATGTTACAGACGCGGTTGTGGATGTTGGTTTACCGAGCGGTTTGGTATGACCGCGTCTGCACAGTTTACCCGATTATACTCGAACGTTGGCCGAGTCGCGCTATGCTAAATCAATTACGGAAAGGACACAACGGCTGGATTAAATGACACGACACCAGGGGTACAGTTCTCAAGACCTCCGGAGGAGGTTATAATAGTTCGGAACGTTAGATTACAAGGACGAGAGAGACAGCATAGGAAGGTAGGCACTTAATCACGGTCTTATAGTAACCCCGACAGACCATAGATAAACAGGACAAGACTGACTCACACGGGGATTGATGGCAAGGAAGGGCAGGTAGTCGAGGCTCAAGGTGCACCTTGGCTCAGGGGCAGAATCGACCCGGTCCGGTCCAGAGATGCGGGAGGTCTCTCTCAGCGCTAGAAGGTGACGTTCTTTCTCCAAGCTGGGGGCGCATCTGACGTCACGTCCGGTAAGTCGCTGCGTATATCCGGCGGGGAGTGACACGCCCTCGGCTCGTTAGCTCCGCCCCAGATGGAATCGGCCCGTTGCTTCTTATTGGGTGCGGGGGGTTACCGGGCTCCGCCCTTGACGAGGGGCCGACAGGCAGCCCCTTCGTGGTAACCCCGTCGGCGCACATGGGTAATGGCGGCTAACCGAGCCGGAGTGAGGACGCACACTCCCCGCGCGCTGTTGTGGTAGTTGTTGTTGTTGTTGTTGTTTCATGGGAAGATGGGAGGAGGTATGGGGAGGTCCTAAACTCACTACTGGTGCCATACAATCACATCCTGGTGCAACGAAGAGTCAGAATTAATGGAAACGAGTCCTTAACTGACATAGACTAAGAATAACTAGCAAGATGTCCGAAAGTTGTCTACGTGAGATGCGGTGGACCTGGGCACGACATTTAATGGGGGAAAAAGGGGAAGGTCGGTTCTACAGAGTGTTGTTTACAGACAATGGGACTAGGGAATGGGGGATTGGGGATAGTTGGGGAGTATTGGGGAAATAGGGGAATATTTACAAGCGGATATGGAGGCCAAATCCCATATCCGCAACAATATGTATTGCATGGGATGATCCAGTGGGCAAGGCGCCACTGAAGATCACCTGTTCTTTTGTTAATCAGCTTACAATACATTGATTCCCATACAGGTTCATTGGGGGGCCCGGCAGGGAGTAGCCTCTTCCATCGTGCTACTCCATTTAGCGGAGGAATACCAAGAACTTGAGATAACCACCACCTATACAGGCTCTTGCTGCTCTCAGCGTGCAATACACTTGTCCCTGTGCTAACAGGTGGAAGTTCCGTGGGAAAGCAGTCAAAAATCAGTTTCGGAAACGGGGACTCGTTGGGGTGTCCAAAAGTATTCCAAGTCCAAAGTTTCTGTAGCTGATGACGTTTTTGAACAACTTTCCTCAAAATCGTTCCAATTGTCCTCTTGGACCGAATCGCCGTCAAGGTTGAAATTTCCTCCACATTCCTCCACATTCCTCCACCCGACACCGGAGTTTGGCCGAAGGTGCCATACTTTGTTTATGCCTGCCTCAATAAAGCGTTGGCACAAATGACGACTCTTGAGAACATCAGGGAAGAGAGGATTGAAGAACAGGGGTTCAACCTCGAACATCCCTGGGGAGTAAGTGTCCGCTTTACGGCTCACGGAAAGTCTTTCCCAGGCACTGAGAAGGCTCTGGTAAAATATGGGGAGCGTTGATGTATTCACGTACTTAAGGTGAGTCAGGAATACTTCGAGACCATAGCCGAGTCTACCCGCCTGCTGTAAAATATGGCAAGCCAAGGCATGGTTTGGCAGGTTTTCACCAAATAGGAGGCGTTGAATGGAGCACAGGCGAAAAGCCATGAGACGGGATCTCACGTGAACAAGGCTCTGACCACCTTCAGATGAAGTATGGCATATTACGCTTGGCCGCAGCCAATGATGGCCTCCCCAAAAAAAGTCCACAAGTTTGGCCTGTATCCTGTCCAGCAGCACTTCTGGTGGTTGCAGGCAAATAAAGCGATGCCACAACGTTGTAGCAACCAAGTTGTTTGCCACTAAGACTCGGCCCTTAAATGAGAGGTGCGGTAGGGTTCTTTTCCACAGGTTCAGCCTCCTGTCTATTTCTCCAGTCACACCTTCCCAATTCCTTTTCTCAAATTGTGTAGAGCCCAGGGACACACCAAGGTAATCAACACCATCTGCTTTCCACTCTAAGTTTTCTGGAAGAGCAGGCAGATGTGTTGAGACAGGTAGGCAACTATTAAGGTATGGCACCCAAAGAGCTTTGCTTTTCGTCCAATTAACCTTCAGAGATGAAGCCATGAAAAAGGTTCTTAAGGACTTTACAAGAGCAACAATGTCTTGGTGGTTTTTTATAATGACGCAAACATCATCTGCATAGGCCGATATAGTCATTGGTGGGCTTCCAGGAAAACAGGTCAGGCCAGAGATATTCTTTCTCAGTGTGCAAAGTAATGGCTCCATTGCTAATGCATAAAGCAAATCTGAGACTGGGCAACCCTGCCGTACCCCCCTCTGAACCTTTATGGGGGGAACCAGTTCATTGTTCACCTTAATTACACTGGAGATGTCAGTGTACAATAGAGTTATAAAGGCCCTGAAAATTACCCCAAACCCACATGCTTCAAGAACATGGCACAAGAAAACATGGTCAATGCTGTCAAAGGCTTTTTCAAAGTCTAGAAAACATATTCCAAAATCATTTTGGTCATGGCGAGCATGCATTAAATCCCGCACGAAAAAAATGTTGTCGTAAATCGAACGACTGGGGATGCAGAATGTCTGATCAGGTAAAACCAGATCACCAATGACTTTTTTCAAACGATTTGCCATTGCTTTCGAAACCATTTTATAGTCAGTGCACATTATTGAAACCGGTTTCCAATTCTCCATCCGCCGGAGATCTCCTGACTTTGGGAGAAGACTCACCACTGCTCTCCTTAGACTTAGTGGCATTACACCTTTTCGCAAGGATTCTTGGAATACAATCAATAGTTCCGGGCCCAAAATGTCCCAAAATTCCATGTAAAACTCAGCTGGCAGGCCATCAATTCCCGGAGCCTTTCCAGATTCCATTCCAACCAGGGCACGCTGTAACTCATCAAGGCTTAAAGGCACATCCAGCTCCAGGCGTTGAGTCTCAGTTAGGGTTGGGAGATGGGAGGTAAAACATTTTATTTTATCCTCATATATATCTTTTTTAGCAAATATTTCAGAATAATACTTTCTAATAGTGATTTTTACCCCATCAGAACTTGTAATTTCATTCCCACTGGGGTCCTTAACTGATAAAATAAGCCAGGGAGGCTTCGTTTCAGCTTCTAAGTGAAAGAAGGCTTTGCTAGGACTATCCGATACTTTAATGCTTTTTACTCTCAGTCTAACTAGTAGTCCTGCAGCCTTCTCCTGTAATAGTTCCCGGAGTTGGGTCCTTTTTTCAAGGAGCAATTTATAATTTGTCTCATTTTCTTGCTCTGCCATTTTGTTTTGCAGTTTTAGAATTTCGGTTTCCAACCGTGCCAATGTGATTTGACTTTCATGAGTGATGTGAGAATTAAACTGTTGACAAAACAGTCGTATATGAGTTTTCATATTATCCCACCAAAGGTTAGTGGAAGCAAAGAGGGGCTTTTTTCCAACTATAGCTATCCATAGGATGCGAAAGGCTTCCTTAAACAGGGTGTCATCCAAAAGACTTGTATTGAATTTCCAATAGGCGCTCCTCCGTTTGAATTGTGGGAAAGATAGGCCCATCGTGACCATGTGGTGGTCAGAGAAGATGGAAGGGGTAATAGTTGAGGAGGTTACAATATTCCTTAATCGTGGGGTGATGTACCAGCGGTCAAGCCTCGCTAAGGATACTTGGCCATTGGAGCATCGACACCATGTAAACTGCCGGTCATTTGGGTGCATCAATCGCCATACATCCAAAAAAGCCCCACCTGAAAGAAACTGGGAGAGGTCACCATGGGACTCGGGATGTGGTTCCGGTGAATTTCTGTCTATTTTGGGCTCTTGCATACAATTGAAATCTCCCCCCATGCATATGCACTGATTTGGGTCAAACAAATTTAAATGGTTTATCACTTCAGTAAAGAAGGCTTTACGGTCAGTACTCTCACTTGGTGCATATACATTAAAAATAATAAGCTTCAGGCTATTGATCACCAATTCTAGGGAGGCAAAACGTCCCCGAATCACCTCCTGAAAGAGGCAAGATTCAGGTACAAGTCCTGGTTTTAACAAAAACCCCACTCCAGCAGATACAGATGACATATTACTGAAGAAACATTTACCTTTGAACATGCTGCACCAGTCATGTTCAACCTTCTCAATAATATGAGTTTCTTGCAGTAATATTACATCAACTTGTTTCCGTTTGAATAAACTATTCACTTGGATCTGGTGGACGTGACTGGCCCCACCGCCATTTATATTGAGTGTTGCAAGATTAAGCGTCTTCATCACTCATTAATAAATTTTGTCTGACACTGTGAGTACTCACTCTTTGCCTTTGTTATGATTTTCTTTAGTCGATGAAACTGCGATTTTGTTAGGTTTAGTTCCTCAGATTTTTTTATGACTAGTTTTGCAGCCTGAATAAAGGGAGCCAAATCAGGGAAATGATCCCCAATGATGACATTTCGCTGTCTATACGTTTCATTGAGGAATGAGAGAACAATATGGGGAGGGGTTGGGGGTTGATCTGCCATTAATTGTGATAATGCTGTTACCTCCACCTCCTCTTCCGATTCTGATAAATCAGAAAGTGGTCCAATGGGGTCTGGGTCAATACCGTTTTCATCTCCTGCTATGCAACCTAGCCTTCCCTTGTCTGGGGGGTCCACGCAGTGCTGTGTTTGGGAAACATCAGCACATTGATTACTGATTTCCTCAATTGGCATGAAATCATTATTCCCACATTCCTGTGGATTTATGTTTCCACCCTTATCTGCTATATTGGCAGATTTATTATGGATGTCAGCCTGTTCGGCAACATTCGCTTGGATCAATGATGCACCATTCACGGTATCGTGGCCTGAATTATTGACATCATTAACGTCGTCTGTGTGAGTAATGGAAGCGCGTTGTTTTAGCGGCTGAACCCTGATGCTCTTTTCTGGGTTTTCCTCTTTATTTATTTGGTCCACGCTTTGCAGAGAGATTCCAGGTGCATCCTGAAGAGTTTTTCCACCAACAGCCTGCAAATCGAGCACAACCTTTTTACCTGCTCCAGATGAGTCACTATCATCCGGAGCCCTTCGTTTACTCGTCCCCACTTTACTATCAGTGTCCATTTCAACATTTTGCTGAGGAGGAATAAATACGTTCACGCTTGGAACACTGGATTCACCCTCATTAGGAATTTTAAGCGGTGGCAATGCGTTAACCTCCCCCCCACTGGGAATCTCAATTAGTGGAGCAACGTTAACCTCCCTCCCACTGGGAGTATTCATTAGTGGAGCAGCGTTAACCTCCCTCCCACTGGGCGTATTCATTAGCAGAGCAACCTCCTCCTTACAAACTATGGCAGTGTGACCTGTCTTGCCACACCTGACACACGAGGCTTTGGGACAAGAACGTTTTAAATGTCCATACGCTCCACACTGAAAGCATGTTAAGGTGGTGGACGATGCGTATAGCTGGAAATTTGCCTCTTCAAAATTAATTTTGAAAGTGATGTTGAGGCCTGTGTCGTCCCCACGGTCTGGAAGGACCATATACACCTGTCTGCGGAAGCTCATTACGTGCTTAACACGTTCATTCCGACACCCAAGAGGGATTGTTGAAATCCTCGATACCATTTTACCGTACCGTGATAGCACGGTCATTAACTTGTCATTTGGGATAAATGGTGGTACGTTAGAAATAACCACTCTCGTCGCGGGAGTTAATAGCGGCGACGCCATCATAAAGTGACCGCTTTCCGTGGTTATTCCCGCACTTACCACGTCATGGACGAGTTCCTCGTCCGAAACGAACACCACCACTTTCTGGTTCATACGCGAAGCTGCACGTATATTTTCATCCCCAACAATGCTCCCCACAGCGAGGATGATGTCCTCGACAGGGACTCCATCCGGAGGCACGCACACAAACGCGTGCTTCCTGGTTAAGCCTTCAAAGTCATCGCGACGAGAGCGTGCATTCGCCATTCCGGCGAAAATACCCCCCCCCCTCCCCCCGCTTGTCCGAGCCGGACAAGAGGGTATCAAACCTAAATAAACGAACTAAAGTAAAAAATAGACGTGCATTATAAGCACAGAAATGGCTTACAACGCGCCGTCAACGTCAGTAGGCCGCACCCAAAATGGGCCCGCTCTCAATCCTCTCTCTCTCGAAGGCAAAGGTGTAGAACAGATGAAAACAAATGCCAAGGCACACAGGATGGAAAAGGAGAGGGAGGGGGGCAGGGGAGGGCAGGAGAGGGGGGAAACCTCACGACGGACTCACCAAAACACAAAGCAGTTGCTCACAGCCGCCATGACGCTACACCCAACGCACCGACGGCCGATAGGTGGCGACAGAGAGAGAGAGAGAGAGTTTTTTGACTTTTGACGTCTTTTTATTCCAAAAAATATAAAGTGCATGGATGTACAGTGTATAAAATCAACAAAGCCAAAAACAAGAGAAAACGATGAAGCGAGGAAACAATACAGATACATGCGCTGATCAGTTCAAATTTTACCGAAAACAAATGCAATCTTCTGCAGCAATACTACGAAGTGTAGAAATTATGAACAATCAAGAGAAAAATAATACCAACTCGTTTTGGCGGACTTCACAGACACTTTTCAAACACCATTTTTCTACAAATCCATCAATTTCACCCATGATCTTGGAAAACTCAAACTCATGTTTTAGCCTTGCAGCACACAGTGCATTGAAAAACGTCATGACATTGCATTGATGAATGGGCTTACCATTCCGCCTCTCCTTTCTGGACAGGTAAGTAGCAAGCTTTGCTGTAACTACAAAAAAGCACAACAGTTCATATTCTTTGTTGTGTTGCCGTCTCTTTTTGAGCCCAAAAATAAAGGATCGAAAAGTAAATCTGAAATTCATTTTGAACGACACAAAGTCTAACCATTCAAATAAAGGAAAAAGTCTTTCACAACCAATAAAAAAATGAAAAACATCCTCATTTACAGAACAAAAGGGGCAACATGCAGATATTGGGGCAAAATTCCATACATATGTATTGCATGGGATGATCCAGTGGGCAAGGCGCCACTGAAGATCACCTGTTCTTTTGTTAATCAGCTTACAATACATTGATTCCCATACAGGTTCATTGGGGGGCCCGGCAGGGAGTAGCCTCTTCCATCGTGCTACTCCATTTAGCGGAGGAATACCAAGAACTTGAGATAACCACCACCTATACAGGCTCTTGCTGCTCTCAGCGTGCAATACACTTGTCCCTGTGCTAACAGGTGGAAGTTCCTTGGGAAAGCAGTCAAAAATCAGTTTCGGAAACGGGGACTCGTTGGGGTGTCCAAAAGTATTCCAAGTCCAAAGTTTCTGTAGCTGATGACGTTTTTGAACAACTTTCCTCAAAATCGTTCCAATTGTCCTCTTGGACCGAATCGTCGTCAAGGTTGAAATTTCCTCCACATTCCTCCACATTCCTCCACCCGACACCGGAGTTTGGCTGAAGGTGCCATACTTTGTTTATGCCTGCCTCAATAAAGCGTTGGCACAAATGACGACTCTTGAGAACATCAGGGAAGAGAGGATTGAAGAACAGGGGTTCAACCTCGAACATCCCTGGGGAGTAAGTGTCCGCTTTACGGCTCACGGAAAGTCTTTCCCAGGCACTGAGAAGGCTCTGGTAAAATATGGGGAGCGTTGATGTATTCACGTACTTAAGGTGAGTCAGGAATACTTCGAGACCATAGCCGAGTCTACCCGCCTGCTGTAAAATATGGCAAGCCAAGGCATGGTTTGGCAGGTTTTCACCAAATAGGAGGCGTTGAATGGAGCACAGGCGAAAAGCCATGAGACGGGATCTCACGTGAACAAGGGTCTGACCACCTTCAGATGAAGTATGGCATATTACGCTTGGCCGCAGCCAATGATGGCCTCCCCAAAAAAAGTCCACAAGTTAGGCCTGTATCCTGTCCAGCAGCACTTCTGGTGGTTGCAGGCAAATAAAGCGATGCCACAACGTTGTAGCAACCAAGTTGTTTGCCACTAAGACTCGGCCCTTAAATGAGAGGTGCGGTAGGGTTCTTTTCCACAGGTTCAGCCTCCTGTCTATTTCTCCAGTCACACCTTCCCAATTCCTTTTCTCAAATTGTGTAGAGCCCAGGGACACACCAAGGTAATCAACACCATCTGCTTTCCACTCTAAGTTTTCTGGAAGAGCAGGCAGATGTGTTGAGACAGGTAGGCAACTATTAAGGTATGGCACCCAAAGAGCTTTGCTTTTCGTCCAATTAACCTTCAGAGATGAAGCCATGAAAAAGGTTCTTAAGGACTTTACAAGAGCAACAATGTCTTGGTGGTTTTTTATAATGACGCAAACATCATCTGCATAGGCCGATATAGTCATTGGTGGGCTTCCAGGAAAACAGGTCAGGCCAGAGATATTCTTTCTCAGTGTGCAAAGTAATGGCTCCATTGCTAACGCAAAAAGCAAACCTGAGACTGGGCAACCCTGCCGTACCCCCCTCTGAACCTTTATGGGGGGAACCAGTTCATTGTTCACCTTAATTACACTGGAGATGTCAGTGTACAATAGAGTTATAAAGGCCCTGAAAATTACCCCAAACCCACATGCTTCAAGAACATGGCACAAAAAAACATGGTCAATGCTGTCAAAGGCTTTTTCAAAGTCTAGAAAACATATTCCAAAATCATTTTGGTCATGGCGAGCATACATTAAATCCCGCACGAAAAAAATGTTGTCGTAAATCGAACGACTGGGGATGCAGAATGTCTGATCAGGTAAAACCAGATCACCAATGACTTTTTTCAAACGATTTGCCATTGCTTTCGAAACCATTTTATAGTCAGTGCACATTATTGAAACCGGTCTCCAATTCTCCATCCGCCGGAGATCTCCTGACGTTGGGAGAAGACTCACCACTGCTCTCCTTAGACTTAGTGGCATTACACCTTTTCGCAAGGATTCTTGGAATACAATCAATAGTTCCGGGCCCAAAATGTCCCAAAATTCCATGTAAAACTCAGCTGGCAGGCCATCAATTCCCGGAGCCTTTCCAGATTCCATTCCAACCAGGGCACGCTGTAACTCATCAAGGCTTAAAGGCACATCCAGCTCCAGGCATTGAGTCTCAGTTAGGGTTGGGAGATGGGAGGTAAAACATTTTATTTTATCCTCATATATATCTTTTTTAGCAAATATTTCAGAATAATACTTTCTAATAGTGATTTTTACCCCATCAGAACTTGTAATTTCATTCCCACTGGGGTCCTTAACTGATAAATTAAGCCGGGGAGGCTTCGTTTCAGCTTCTAAGTGAAAGAAGGCTTTGCTAGGACTATCCGATACTTTAATGCTTTTTACTCTCAGTCTAACTAGTAGTCCTGCAGCCTTCTCCTGTAATAGTTCCCGGAGTTGGGTCCTTTTTTCAAGGAGCAATTTATAATTTGTCTCATTTTCTTGCTCTGCCATTTTGTTTTGCAGTTTTAGAATTTCGGTTTCCAACCGTGCCAATGTGATTTGACTTTCATGAGTGATGTGGGAATTAAACTGTTGACAAAACAGTCGTATATGAGTTTTCATATTATCCCACCAAAGGTTAGTGGAAGCAAAGAGGGGCTTTTTTCCAACTATAGCTATCCATAGGATGCGAAAGGCTTCCTTAAACAGGGTGTCATCCAAAAGACTTGTATTGAATTTCCAATAGGCGCTCCTCCGTTTGAATTGAAGGAAAGATAGGCCCATCGTGACCATGTGGTGGTCAGAGAAGATGGAAGGGGTAATAGTTGAGGAGGTTACAATATTCCTTAATCGTGGGGTGATGTACCAGCAGTCAAGCCTCGCTAAGGATACTTGGCCATTGGAGCATCGACACCATGTAAACTGCCGGTCATTTGGGTGCATCAATCGCCATACATCCAAAAAAACCCCACCTGAAAGGAACTGGGAGAGGTTACCGTGGGACTCGGGATGTGGTTCCGGTGAATTTCTGTCTATTTTGGGCTCTAGCGTACAATTGAAATCTCCCCCCATGCATATGCACTGATTTGGGTCAAACAAATTTAAATGGTTTATCACTTCAGTAAAGAAGGCTTTACGGTCAGTACTCTCACTTGGTGCATATACATTAAAAATAATAAGCTTCAGGCTATTGATCACCAATTCTAGGGAGGCAAAACGTCCCCGAATCACCTCCTGAAAGAGGCAAGATTCAGGTACAAGTCCTGGTTTTAGCAAAAACCCCACTCCAGCAGATACAGATGACATATTACTGAAGAAACATTTACCTTTGAACATGCTGCACCAGTCATGTTCAACCTTCTCAATAATATGAGTTTCTTGCAGTAATATTACATCAACTTGTTTCCGTTTGAATAAACTATTCACTTGGATCTGGCGGACGTGACTGGCCCCACCGCCATTTATATTGAGTGTTGCAAGATTAAGCGTCTTCATCACTCATTAGTAAATTTTGTCTGACACTGTGAGTACTCACTCTTTGCCTTTGTTATGATTTTCTTTAGTCGATGAAACTGCGATTTTGTTAGGTTTAGTTCCTCAGATTTTTTTATGACTAGTTTTGCAGCCTGAATAAAGGGAGCCAAATCAGGGAAATGATCCCCAATGATGACATTTCGCTGTCTATACGTTTCATTGAGGAATGAGAGAACAATATGGGGAGGGGTTGGGGGTTGATCTGCCATTAATTGTGATAATGCTGTTACCTCCACCTCCTCTTCCGATTCTGATAAATCAGAAAGTGGTCCAATGGGGTCTGGGTCAATACCGTTTTCTTCTCCTGCTATGCAACCTAGCCTTCCCTTGTCTGGGGGGTCCACGCAGTGTTGGGTTTGGGAAACATCAGCACATTGATTACTGATTTCCTCAATTGGCATGAAATCATTATTCCCACATTCGTGTGGATTTTTGTTTCCACCCTTATCTGCTATATTGGCAGATTTATTATGGATGTCAGCCTGTTCGGCGACATTCGCTTGGATCAATGATGCACCATTCACGGAATCGTGGCCTGAATTATTTACATCATTAACGTCATCTGTGTGAGTTATGGAAGCGCGTTGTTTTAGCGGCTGAACCCTGATACTCTTTTCTGGGTTTTCCTCTTTATTTATTTGGTCCACGCTTTGTAGAGAGATTCCAGGTGCATCCTGAAGAGTTTTTCCACCAACAGCCTGCAAATCGAGCACGACCTTTTTACCTGCTCCAGATGAGTCACTATCATCCGGAGCCCTTCGTTTACTTGTCCCCACTTTACTATCAGTGTCCATTTCAACATTTTGCTGAGGAGGAATAAATACGTTCACGCTTGGAACACTGGATTCACCCTCATTAGGAATTTTAAGCGGTGGCAATGCATTAACCTCCCCCCCACTGGGAATCTCAATTAGTGGAGCAACGTTAACCTCCCTCCCACTGGGAGTATTCATTAGTGGAGCAGCGTTAACCTCCCTCCCACTGGGTGTATTCATTAGCAGAGCAACCTCCTCCTTACAAACTATGGCAGTGTGACCTGTCTTGCCACACCTGACACACGAGGCTTTGGGACAAGAACGTTTTAAATGTCCATACGCTCCACACTGAAAGCATGTTAAGGTGGTGGACGATGCGTATAGCTGGAAATTTGCCTCTTCAAAATTAATTTTGAAAGTGATGTTGAGGCCTGTGTCGTCCCCACGGTCTGGAAGGACCATATACACCTGTCTGCGGAAGCTCATTACGTGCTTAACACGTTCATTCCGACACCCAAGAGGGATTGTTGAAATCCTCGATACCATTTTACCGTACCGTGATAGCACGGTCATTAACTTGTCATTTGGGATAAATGGTGGTACGTTGGAAATAACCACTCTCGTCGCGGGAGTTAATAGCGGCGACGCCATCATAAAGTGACCGCTTTCTGTGGTTATTCCCGCACTTACCACGTCATGGACGAGTTCCTCGTCCGAAACGAACACCACCACTTTCTGGTTCATACGCGAAGCTGCACGTATATTTTCATCCCCAACAATGCTCCCCACAGCGAGGATGATGTCCTCGACAGGGACTCCATCCGGAGGCAAGCACACAAACGCATGCTTCCTGCCCCCCCCCTTCCCCCTCTTGTCCGGCTTGTCCGTATCAAGCCTAAATAAACGAACTAAAGTAAATAATAAACGTGCATTATAAGCACAGAAATGGCTTACAACGCGCCGTCAACGCCAGTAGGCCGCACCCAAAATGGGCCCGCTCTCAATCCTCTCTCTCTCGAAGGCAAAGGTGTAGAACAGATGAAAACAAATGCCAAGGCACACAGGATGGAAATGGAGAGGGAGGGGGGGAGGGGGGGGCAGGGGAGGGCAGGAGAGGGGGGAAAACGCACGACGGACTCACCAAAACACAGAGCAGTTGCTCACAGCCACCATGACGCTACACCCAACGCACCGACGGCCGATAGGTGGCGACAGAGAGACAGAGAGAGAGAGATAGAGAGAGAGAGAGAGACAGAGAGACAGAGAGAGGGAGAAAGGGAGAGACAGAGAGAGAGAGAGAGACACAGAGAGAGAGAGATGCCGAGACACAGAGAGAGAGAGATGCCGAGACACAGAGAGAGAGAGAGAGATGCCGAGAGAGAGAGAGAGAGAGAGGCGAGAGAGAGATGCCGAGAGAGAGATGCCGAGAGAGAGATGCCGAGAGAGAGATGGAGAGAGATGGTGAGAGATGGAGAGAGATGGAGAGAGATAGAGATAGAGATAGAGATAGAGGGAGAAAGAGAGACAGATGGTTTGTACCTGGTTCGATGATGCAACAAACATCACAGGTACACCCAGCTGAGTATTGTGTATCCCGGTGCGTTGTGAGCCCGATTAAACTCTTACAGATGTTTTTTAGAATCCTTGATATTACTACCTCTGTCTGTTTAAAACAATTGCTGAATGTAAAGAGGAATTTCTGTTCCACTCAAATAAAAGTTGAAACAAACAAAGTCATCGTGACGTATAATTGCACATTTACCCAGAGCACGAGAAGCGAAAGTGGGGTTACACAAATGGTTTATGTCCGTCTGTCTTTTTGTCATTTAAATTTAATTATATACCTGAATACTGTAGAACACAAATCACCTTCAGAACACTGTTATGTTTGTAGGGGGTGGTGATACCCTAGATTCTTAGAACCAGGTAGAATATATAGATTGGTGTGCTCCGATTGTCGTGAAAAAGAAGAACCACCCCATGTTATAAGTAGGGAATTTGTATTAGACCGGACTGTCGAGTTAAGTTTGTATATTCGTCCCCATCAGAGGATTGGGGCTTGTTAATTAGCGCAGGGATTAAGGGTAACTTAGTTCCCTGTTTGTAAATACCTCTGTAATCTATTCCTTCGTTCCTTATGGCACTGCACTAGACACTAGCCAAAATCCCGCATTTAAACACACTAATTAATATAAGCTATCCGGAACAGGACATTGAGCGCTATGGCTGATTACACCAACTTGGATAGCAACATCAAAGCAGGCAGGGCCGAGAGCCACGCCCCGAGGAGCAGTGATTGGTCCGGGGTTTGATTGGCAGAAAGGACGAGTAAGAAGGGACTCGCTGATTGGGGAGGCAGGCACGGATGAGGTCAGAGCGGCGCGTACAAAGGACTTGGAGCGACAAGTGGGATCCGCATGACTGCCAGTTACAGGTTCGAGGACTGCCAGTGGGATCCGCAAAGGTAAGCTCTCCAGTTTCTCTTCTCCCCCATTTGCTCCCCACGCATATTAACTCCGCCATTGAACTGAACGCCTTGGAGTGTTAACGCTCGTTTGGTCATCCGTGCTACCCTACAGTGTTCACTCAGGGTAGTCACACGACAATACTTTCAAGAACCTCCAGTTTTTCTGTACTTGGACGTGTTATATTAGCAAGGTGGCTTATACGAAATAATACCATTACAGACCGGAAAAAAGCATCAAATTTTCCACAGAATTTATTGAGGGTAGTATGATTATTGTCAGAGGGGGTTGCCATCAAAAACTAAAAAAAGTAGGAATTTGTGCTGTATCCAAATTAACGTCAATAATTTTAAAATGTGGACATTATCAACTTTTGCCATGTTTTCCAACAAAAAATTTTTTTTAATGACTTTTGAAAAATGGATGTTTATTATGGTTTATGGACCATAATATTGTCGCACAACTCCGGTTAACAGTAGAGTCGCGGATGGCCTAAACGGTCTTATTCAGAGGCAACAACCAAACACGGATTCGGCTATATGTCGCGCGGGAGGAAGAAGGAAAATGGAGGCTGCGGCAAAAGCTTACTTTCAGCGCATCGACGTAGCTCCGGTCTTGTAAGGGGGATTAACTCCTGGGAAAACCACATTTCAAATCTGGCCTCCAAAGCCAGTCGCCGACTGGGCATCCTCCGTCGTGCGAAGTCCTCCCTTGGCACACCTGAGCTCCTCACCACATACAAGGTTTTCATCCGCAGCTCAATGGAATACTGCTCTCCCCTCTGGGCTGGTGCTCCTGCCTCACACCTAGCTCGTCTTCACGCTGTTGAAACCAAAGCATTCAGAATCATTGGAATCTCCCGCGATGAAGCTAACTCCAAGGGCCTTTCACTCACTCACCGCAGGCAGGTTGGTGGTCTTTCCATCTTCTACCGACTCCTCTCTGGCCTTGCCCCCCCCCCCCAGCTCTCTCTGGGCTCTGTCCCCCAAATATTCCTACAGGTCGCACAAGATCTGCCTGCAACCCTCTTATGGTTAAACTGCCAAAATCAAGACTCTCTGCTCACCTTCACTCCTTCATTCCTCTTTTCTCCCGCCTCTGGAACAAACTCCCTCACTCTCTTTAATCCCACTCCACCCTCCAGGTCTTTAAAACAGCTGTTCACCACCATCTCGTATCTTCCCCCATCCAAAACCTTGATCTTTTCTACCCTCGCTAATTTCACCCCAAATCCACTTTTTTGAAATACCAACTTCTGTCCTGGAAGTCCTTGGTGTCCTTGTGTTTTATACTTCCCCCCCCCCCCCCCCACCTTCCCATGCCTCCTCCCCCCAAGCCCTCTCCCTCCCACAGTCCACACATCTCCCTGCTCTAAAATGTTGTGTTTGTGTGCTTCCCCTTCTCTCCCCATCTTGTCTTCCGCTCCCTCTTTTTATATATTTTGTTTGTCTGGTTGATTTGTTTGTGATATAAATGTTAGCTCTTTCACGAGCCTCGATTCAGTATACAAAAAAAAAAAAAAAAAAAACTCAAGCGGGCACAGGTTTCACAGGGGATGCAAAATAATACAAGGGTTTATTACAGGAAAAAGGCAAGGACAGGAAAAGCACGCGTCGGTAACAAATATCCTAATCGGGAAGTCCCCACATGACAGATTTCAGAAACGAGACGAGGGGATATGAATGAATAAAAAGAACACGTTCGTCATGTAATTGGGAAAGGTAATGTAGTGTGCAGTCTTATCTGTCTGTAGTCTTGCATGTAACACGGCCCCGCTCGGCGTCCCACGCGACCCTCTCAGACCGCCTCCGAGCACCACCAGGCCTCGCTCCTAGCTCCGATCCTCTCACCGCCCACGAGGTCCATGCACCAAGCACCACGCATCCAACGCAGGCCCGCGAGCTCCACACAAGGTCGACCTTCAACTCGAGCACGAACACAGAACGACAGAGAACGGCAAAGGGGGAAAGAGAGCACGAGTCCACTGCACGCCAAGTGCCGCTTCGAGCCAAGTCCAAGCCAACGAAGCAACTCTCTCGAACCAACTGCCGTGCAACTGCCAGAAGCAACTGCTTCTCTCTCTCTCTCTCACTGCCAGACTCACTGCCAGAATACACAATTGCGTTCGGCGCTCGCTGACCTCTCTTGGCCAACTCACTCTCTCCACCAAAAGTCCTGCCGCCCCTCGTATCACTCCGCATCGGTGATGTCAGCCTTGGCGCGCCACCCAATCAGTGGCCTCCACCGAAACACAGGCCTGTGGTGTCGTCATAGCATGTGGCACTCGAGGTGGATAGGCCTGTTGGAGGTGTAAATGGCGGCGGCCCATTATCGGCGGGGTCCTGGCATGGTTTCCTTTTGCCGGTTCTCTTTCACAGTCATGTCAGGGAGGGGAATTATTTAGTGTTGCGCTAGGGACCTATCTATGGTGTCTGCAGGTGTGCATTGCCATAAGGGACAAAGGTTTGGCTGACCAGGTGAGGACACACAGGGGCTCTACTCTTTAATCCCTAACTCTACTTAACACACGAACCTCCTGGTAGATTCATAAGTATACATCTTAACCCAACAAACGCCTACACATGAAGAACTTATTACAGGTAGTTTTCCTTACCGCGACACATGAAGCATGTTACCTACTCAGATCTATCTGCTCTACATATCACTACCACATCGACATAACAATATTATGGTCCATATTATGGTCTTAATTATATATGATGATGATGACCATTCCTTTTTGCACCATGGCAATGTATAGGGCTGCTGAAGTAGGCTCCTTGGCTATTGGGCACAATTGGGTCGCCGCTCCGATGCAGGATTCCCAAAAGCCTCATTCATCTCAGTGAGCTGGAACTCATTTTGCCGACTTCGGAAGGATGGAAGGCTGAGTCAACTCACTGGCTTCAACCTGTCAACAACCAACCTGTTCAAGTCAACCCCCTGGCCTGATTCAACGATCGACCGGGATTCGAACTCAGGATCATGGGATCCCAAGCCAGCACCCTAACCGCTAAGTATCCTGCCTCCAATTATATATGGCTATAATTATATATGATTTATTGTTTATATATGATTACTTCATGCATATTATAAATCACATAGTTATTACCAAAGGTCCAAAATTTGCCCAAGATAATTGAAAATCTTTTTTATTTAGAGTAAATATATATATATATATATATATATATATATATATATATATATATATATATATATATATATATATATTGTTGCGGAACCCAACGTCGGCCTATGGTTCCCCTTTGAGGGGGGATTAGTCCCCTCGTTTGTTACTGACCGACGTGGTCCCTGAAGCTGCACCACGACCTCCGGAAAGGCCGGTGAGCAGCTTCGTTCGTGACCGCGGATAAGATGTTAATTTGCCGAGCGGATGGCAGCCGCGGCCCGAACCGTTAACAATGACTAGACCCGATTCCTTAACGTTGGCCAAATCGTGCCACAGGTATTCAATTGGGAAAAGACAAAGACGACGGATGTGAAGAAGAAGAAGACAAAAAGGGTTTGAAATATGACTATAATTTATTACTAATATTTACAAGACCAAAGAAACCAAGGAGAAGGAAGGATACGAAAATAAAGACAGAAAGAGGGACGGACCAGAAGGACACAGTGAAACTCTAGCTTAACTAAACAGGCTTAACTTATACCCCAAGGCCAAGACAAAGACAGACTACAAGCACACTTACACGGGGGTGATGACAGGAATGGCAGGAGGTGGATGGCTGGAGGGAGAGGAAGGTTCAGCTCAGACTGAAGCACGGTCGGGCCGGAGGGAGCAGCCGCCGCCCTCTTGATCGGTCTCGCACGGCGCGTTCCTTCGCGGCCACGGTCGATACTGCCGGTGAAACCCGAAGCTGCTGTGGCTGAAGCTGCTGCGTGCCGCTGCTCTTTCAGGGATTCCTCCGCCTCATGCGCCGCGTGCTCTCCACTGGTTCATCTGCCTTCTCTCTCGTATCTCGTGGGGGCGTTGCGTGACGGGTTCTCTCCCTGACGCATCTGTTTGTGGGGATCCCTTACTCATCTGCCGTACTCTCTCGAAATGCTTGCGCAGGCGCTTTTATAACGCGCTTTCAGATCAACTCGCGCCACGCCCGTGATGGTATTTCCCCAGCCCTGGTTGGCTGGTCAGGGCTCGCTGGCTCCACCCTTTTGATGACGATGGGCGGGCAACGCCCGTGATTTGGCTCCTCCCCCTTCTTCTCTGAGATTACCTCGTGGCTAATGGAGTCTTGCGGCGATGGAAAACCACTCGCACCGCTGGGATGAAAACGAAAGGGGACCTAGCTTATTTGACTTCGGTGCAATGGAGTATTAATTAATGGAAGACAAAGCCTTAACCTAATCCACAGAATAAGGAAATAACTACTGAACAGGGAGATCTATGATTTGGCTACGTGATTGCATATGTCCTAACTAAGGGACGCCCTTTTGACCTTTATACACAACTGGAGGAAGGAGGGTGATATTTTACCATTTACTACACAATAAAAGAACACAATTCTCATATCCACAACAATATATATATATGTACAGGTGACATCTATATCAGTTTAATTCGATGCATTTTTGACTGTTTGGTGTTGATTTTTTTTTTTTGCAATAATTTGTTATAAAACGACGACCTACTGAGGTCACATGTCATATCTGTGGGTAATATCCTTTGTTGATTTTCAGTTTCCTCTACTGAGGACATGTCATATGTGGGTATCAATGCCCAGCGACGTCTGCGCAGCCCACCTCTCCGGGTCGACTGACCGTCTACAGGCCGACCGGGAAGACGGGACCATCGATGTCGGGTTTGATGGTAAACGTTGATGGTAAACGAGATGATGGTGAATCCCATGTTGAATTTCAGTTTCCCCTTCTTCGGACATATGTCATATATGTGGGTAATACCCCATAATGAATTTCAGTTTCCTCCACTGAGGATATACTGTATGTCATATTTGTGGGTAACATCCTATGTTGAATTCCAGTTTCCCCTACTGAGGACATATGTCATATTTGTGGGTAATGTCCCATGTTGAATTTCAGTTTACACTACTGAGGACATATGTTATATATGTGGGTAATATCCCATGTTGAATTTAAATTTCCCCTACTGAGGACATATGTTATATATGTGGGTAATATCCTATGTTGAATTTCAATTTCCCCTGCTGAGGACATATGTTATATATGTGGGTAATATCCCATGTTGAATTTCAATTTCCCCTACTGAGGACATATGTCATCTGTGGGCAGGGGCGTCGAGAGGAGAGGGTTGCTGCCTCGGGGCCCAGGCGGGGTCCGTTTAGGGGCCCAAGCTTCTCCTGTAATTTTTTAAAACAGTACAGTGAAACCCTGCATCGGCTCATCCTCATTTCCTCATCGTTACATTTAAACCCAGAAGCTGATTTTGCTTTCCTTGCTGCCTTTCTTGTCGGAAATGAAACATTTACCGCTGTTAATGGTACAGTTTCAAACTTTACAGAAAATGGTTATTAACCAGAAATGTGCATTACAAAGAAATGGATTTGTATCCCCTTTGTCCAAAAAAAATTTATTAACCATCTTCTCACGTATTTTTTTGTCAATCTTATGGAGAAATAGAGTTCAACAGTCGATGGTGCGAATTGACTCGACCGGTCCAAATGTCCCGCTACGTCCTTTATTTTTGATCATACGGCTAAGTAAAAGTGAGCATTTGTTTTTATAAAGTTTTTTTTGGTTTTTCATTCAAGAAAGTTCCTTAAAAAGGTTTTTTTTTAAGAGAGAAAAGGGGGGGGGGAGCAGGGGGCCCCGAGGTTGTTTGTCCCGGGGCCCGGGCTGGGTCTCGACGCTCCTGTCTGTGGGTAATATCCTATGATGAATTTCAGTTTCCCCTACCGAGGACATAGGATATTACCCACAGATATGACATATGTTGAATTTCAGTTTCCCCTACTTGCAAATCGGCTCCAGCTCGTTCCAGGGGAGTTCAAATACCAAGCAGGTAGCTATTGCCTGCCAAGCCAGCTGTTCCTTATCAACGGTTTTGAATGGAGTTCTTGTTTGAATGTTTAAGCCACTTGGCGAGCACTCTACAAGAAAGTTGGTAACTGAACACACCCCTGGTGTATGCCGAATGTGACCTAGAATCTCATTTACAAATTAAAACGAGAAAGCATCTGAAAATGCAAATCCTGTCCGCATCCATTTGTACTCAGACGTGTTCTTCTTCTTCCATATGCCCAAAATAACAAAAACAGTGAAAAAAAATTACAAAATAAATTTATCAGGGTCAATTCTGTTGACATCAAAGAGTTGACTAAGACATGTGATCACCATGCAAGTTGTCATGTCAGGACAAGGAAAGGCAAATGGGAACGAGAGAACTCATCTATCACAGTAAGCAAGTATTGATTAGCCGTAGATGATGGCAAGGGCCCCTTGAAATCTGTACTGAGTCTTTCAATGGGTTGTGTAGCTTTTATAAAATGTGACTTGCGGTCGATGGAATCGTGGTTTACACTCAACACACATTGGACAAGAGGCCGTTACCTTCTTCACATCCTCAACAGAGAAGGGAAGATTCCGAGTTGTTACAAAATGTACCATCCTTGTAATGCCCGTGTGACAGAGAGGTGTGTCGTTTGATCAATGTGTCCGTGCTGATTGCCGAGCAATATGCTCTGGATAATGTGTCTGCCACTATGTTCTCGTTCCCGGGTCGGAACTGTATGTCGAAGTTGTAACACGCAAGCTCGATCCTCCATCTTTGTATTATATCATTCTTGATCTTGACTGATTGTTTGGAGTCGAACATGAAGGCTGCAGACTTCTGATCGGTGGTCAGGGTGAAGTGGCGCCCAGTCAGATAGTTTCTCCACTTGCGCAATTGATTCAACAATAGCATAGGCCTCTTTCTCCACTGAAGAATGTTTGCGTTCACTCACCTTCAGTGCCCTAGAGAAAAATGTCACAGGTCTTCCGGCTTAAGAGTGTCGGCGATCGAACTGTCTGAAGCATCTGTCTCTACAACAAATGGGACAGATTCATCGATAGAATGAACCACTGATTTCTCCACCTCTGATTTTAGATCTTTGAAAGCTTGTTTGGGCTGCATTCGACATAAGAAAATACGAACCTGAACAAGGGGGGCTGACCTTCTCAGAATAGTTAACAATCCACTGAGAGTAGTATGAAAACATGCCCAGTGCTCGACGCAGAGACCCCATATCCACTGGAAGGGGAAGATCCCGGAGTGGCCGAAGTCTCTCTGGGTCAGGCCTAATTAACCCATTTGAGATTATATCCCAGGAGATCAACTGTGGCTACAGAGAATGAGCATTTATCAGGGTTGAATGAAGGTCAAATTGAATTTCTTGGCAGCGTCGAGAAATTTGTGAAGATTAGCGACATGCAGTTCCTTACTTTTGCCACAGATGGTAATGTTATCCAGGTAAGTATAGGTATCAGAAAGTCCATTGTCGATTACCTGATCTATCACCCATTGGAAACATGCGACTCCGTTTGTCACCCCGAATGGAATTCTGAAAAATTGATACAACTGCCTGCATGCCTCAAAGGCAGTATATGGTTTGTCTTTATCTTTGATATGGTCCTGGTGATAAGCGGACTTCAGATCGATAGTACTGTATAGTTGGTACTGCGCTACCTTGTTGACCAATTCGTCCAGTTTCGGTAGTGGGTAGGCATCTAGTTGCGTGAAGTGGTTGACGGGCTGTGAATAATCAATTACCGCCCGCCTTTTGTCACTCATTTGTTGTAACTACCACTTGAGATCGCCAGGGCGAGGTGCTGGGCTCATCTCAATGATGCCCTCTTTGAGCAACCTTCTTGTTTCCGACTCAATGAAACAGCTGTCTGGTGCACTGTACTTTCTTGACCTAACACCAATAGTCTTACAGTCGGGAGTGAGATTGGCAAAAAGCAGTAGAGGAGGTACAGAGAGGATAGCTAGAGCACAGACAGAGAGCGGTGGTTTGTCTCCCCCAAACTGCGCAATAACTCTTGATGTTTCATGAAATCCTGGCCTAGGATCACATCACTGCAAAGGTCAGGTAATATGGAAAGTCGAACATTACTGTATGTACTACCCTTTCAGCTCAAGGTTCACTAAACAATGACCAGCTATTCTAGTCAACAATGAGGGAGATGCCATTGATACTGTACCTGTCCCAGGGTGCACATAAAGTTTGTACACCTTAACCAGCCTCTGGCACACAAAACTTTCCAAGCTCCTTGTATCCAAAAGTGCTCTACACTTGTTACCATTCACAAGCATGTTAACTGTTGCCTTTGATAGGTTATCTACTAATGTGGCGGATATTGTAGCAAGGGTGGGGGTGTGGAGCATAGCAGCAGTTCCCAGCCCAGATGATCTACATACCTTCGCAAAATGTCCTGTTTTCCCGCATTTATTACATACAGAATCCCGAGTGGGACAAACTCGTCGAGTGTCGAAAGTTCCCACAGAAAAAGCACTTCTGTTGCTTTCCAGCAGCAGAGACTACTTGAGAGTCATCTGAACGAGTAGGTCGGCCAATCCTCGTTTCGGCTTCGGCAGTAGGTCTATCGACCGAATAAGTTGTAACCGCGTTCAGGGGTGTTACAGGTGCCGTATATGGCTCAGAACACCTCTGAGCTTGATCGAGAGCCCGAGCCTGGTCAAAAGCTGTCGCGAGATCCAACGTTCTATTCTCGAGGAGCCTTTGGCGAATGGTGTGGGACTGCAATCCACTTATGAAGGCATCCCGGATGGACTCCTCCTTATATTTCTCAGCAGTGACAGCCTTGTAATTACAGTCTCCACTCAAATGCTTCAATGCCTGCAGGTATTCATCAAGAGTTTCTCCCGGTTGCTGTCGATGACTCGCCAATAGGTGCCATGCATAGACTTCATTCTTTGGTCTTACGTACATGTTTCATAAGGTCTGTATGGCAGTGTCATGATCTTCACAGTCAGTGATAAACTCGTACACACTTGGAGCAACATAGTTTATGAGCATAGTTAGCTTCTCTGGTCCATGATGCTCAATTGCTCTCAATAAGTTGTCGAATGACTTTTTTGGATTGTGGTTGTTTTATTGTGTTTGTATTGGGCTCGGGGTGAGGGATTGTGGTTCTTATGGGAAGAAAATGTACCTTTGATGGAACATTTGAAACATGTGCTCAATCAGGTAAGTTGAGAAAAAGGTGGAGCTTAAAATAGTGAAACATGATTGCATTTATTGATGAAACATTATTGCTACAATAGTAAATTACTTGATCTAATAGGCAGGAAGGAGCTGGATGATGCATTTGTGGACATGGTGGTGAAAGACTGTCAGACATTTTCAGTGGTGGAGGATGAGGGCTTCAGAGCCTTTGTTGGGAAGCTGGACCCAACCTACACCTTACCTAGCAGGAATACAATGAAGCAGATGATGGAAGAAAAATATGAAGCAACAAAAGAAGAGGTGAAGCAAAACATGAAGGAAGTGGTTTGTGTGAGCCTGACCTCGGACATGTGGACCTCCATGAACATGGGCGTCACATGCCATTTTATAAAAGATGGCAAACTCCAGTACCGACTACTGGGTGTGACAAAGTTTACGCAGTCGCATACCTCTGAGCATTAAAGAAGCAAAATATTTGCTCATAGGACACTGGGGCCTCCAGGGCAAAATTAGGTGCATAGTAACAGACCATGCAGCCAACATGAGTCGTTGTGCACAACTCATGAAGATGACACATATTGCATGTTTTGCACACACACTGAACCTTGTAACCAAGAAGGTGATAGAGTATACTCCTGGCCTGGCCTTCATCCGCTCGAAGGCAAGGAAAATAGTGGCGCTATTTAAGTCAAGCACCACGGCAAGGGAGAGGCTGGCTTGTGTCCAAGAGCAGCTAGGAAGGCCACAGCCCAAGCTACTCCAGGAAGTGGAGACGCGATGGAACAGCACATATTTTATGTTGCAGCGTCTCTACAACCAGAGGGAGCCGGTAGGAGCAGCTCTGGCTAATCTGAGGACAGAAATCACTACTCTGTCCAGTGATGAGCTCGAGGCAATCAATCAGTCTCTCCTTGTGCTATCTGTATTCCATGAAGTCACAGAAGAACTGTCAGCTGAGTACTTTATCCTGTTCTAAGGCTTGTTTTGAGGACTATTTTTTGAGGACCTGTTGCAAGATTTGTTTTGAGAACTTTTTTTTTTTTAACACAAAACTATTTACAAAATACACTGCAATGCAAGTATAACAGTGAATAACAAAATGCATATCTGTCCTTTATATTTCAAGATAATTCCGTTGTTCAGGAATCTGCAGTATGAGGCATCATCGCAGCTGGCTGACAGGACACATCCAATGGCAGTGACATTAGGCCATAATTTACTTGACAATTTGAGGGCCAGGCCATGTCTGAAAACATCCACTGCCTGCAGACAGCTACAGTCCTAGACCCCATATTCAAACTGCTTGCCTTTGGTAACCAGGCAAAAGCCCAAGAGGCCCAGAGGTATGTGACTTCAGAGTGCGCCAGGCTCATCAAACTACCCCCACCACCAGCAGCAGCAGCATCATCCATACCATCAGAAGATCCCAGACCTGGCACCAGCAGTCAGTCAGACAATTCAAAAGTTTATTCTTTTTCATGACTACTGATTTTAATGGCACATTCTTTGTTACATTCTTCTGTAAAAAAAAAAGAAGAAGGTCTTATAAAAAGGACATTTACGTATTTACTGGAAAATTCTTGCAAGGTCTGGTGGGAATTTGATGAGAAGGTCCAAATGACAAGAAGAGCCCAAAATGCCACAGCAGATGCAGCTGTGGAAGTCCAGCGCTACCTGGCAGATGGCTTCCTGGACAGAGGGGAGGACCCTATAGCACACTGGGAACAAAACTGTAGGGTCTTCCCCCAGTTATACAAACTGGCACAGGTGTACTTGGGAATCCCAGCTACACTTGTGCCATGTGAGAGGATATTTTCAAAAGCTGGCCAGATAGTGCATTCCAATGTCTCAGTGAGTTACTGCATTTTTGTTTGTTTTCAGAAAGTGTCTGCCAAATAACCTTGTCATTTCATTTCAGGTAGCAGAGAGGAGGACAAAGACTGAGCCCAAAAAAATGTGGAGAAAATGTTATTTCTAAATAAAAAAACCTTTAAAGCATCGTTTCTGAATACGAGTCTTTATGCAATAAGAACTAGTCAGAATCAGAATAATTTTAAGAGCCAAGTACATTTACACACAGAAGGATTTTGACTTATCGTTTGCTGCATGCACATGCTCAACAATTAGGGAATATAAAAAGCATAAAAACAAGAAGTAATAATATATACACAATATGTTCATTCTCAATGAATGAAAACCTTTATTGCCAGGGAAGGAATTTGTCTTGCCCACAAATGGCCACAACATTTCAACACAGACACATCAAATCACAAGAATTAATAGTACATAAGCATAGGACCATCACCATCATGGCATTCAAGAACTATATTGCCATATGCTGCATGATAGACTGTTGTACTTGTGTATATGTATTTGGTAGTGGTTCATAGTCTCACTTATCTGAACATACTTCACTAGAAGTATGTCTTAGATTCACTTCAACACATGTATAACTAGAACGGCACTCAGTAGAGATCAAACCTCCGCCTGGTTGGCCGTATCACTCAATGGTGAAGAATCACTTAAAAATTTATACTAGCTGGATCCGGATCTTCACCAAAATTGAATCGATTCTTCATCGTCACACACACAACCTGTCCAACAGGTTTCGTCCAAATCCATCCATAACTTTTTGAGATATCCTGCCATATATCGTTTTTGGCCCCATCTCCCAATGGTGAAGAATCACTGAAAAAATTAAATAATTCTCATATCCGAATCCAAAATTCAGATCTTCAACAAAATCGAATTGAATAGTCATTGTCACACACACAACGTGTCCACCAAGTTTCGTCCAAATCCGTCCACAACTTTGAGATATCCTGCTATGTATCATTTTTGACCCTATCTCCCAATGGTGAAGAATCACTTTAAAAATTCTAGTAGCCGGATCCGAATCCGGATCTTCACCAAAATCTAATCGTTTCGTCCTCGTCACATGCACTACCTCTCTGCCAACTTTCGTTCGAATCCGTCCACAACTTTTTGAGATATTTTGTTCACAAACGGACAGACAGGGGTGAAAACATAACCTCCATCCACCTTTGGTGGCGGAGGTAATTACCCTGCGCTCGCAAAGCGAAAATCGGAGTTAAGCATTCAGTTGCGTACGTGTGCCGTACGTGTACCGTGTGCCGTACATGTCTGCATTTTAAAAATGCATTTTCTCGGTAACCGTTGGTCCGATTGACACGAAAGTTTACCATAGAAGCACCTCTGCCTGTAGAATTTTTTTTATTCATAATTATGACGTCATAGGTCATGTGGTATGGACGCCATATTGGAAAAACCTTACACCTCTATATCTCCCAAAGCACTTAATGGAAAAAATTGAAACATGGCTCATTGTCAAGTACTCACTGTGGGGAATAAGATATGTTGATGGTGATGTCATCGGTGCCTTTGTTATGATGTCATAATTCGACAAGAACAATACTTATCCGATCATTGTGAATTTTTTTTTTCTCAGCAACTGTTGGTCTGATGGGAACGAAATTTTGACCATAGGAGCGCCTCATGTAGAATATTTTAATGATAATCATTGTTATGAAAGTCAAATCCACAACATTGTCCCAATAATAGGTTTAATGGCAATTCGATCTCTGGCAACATCCTGTAAAAATACGATCATGCAATATATCAGGATTATATAATCAAGGAGAAGTTCAGCAATTATCAATCAGTGCAAGCAAGCCTAGATCATCTAAATATACGCACCATTCGAGTCTACATGTTACAGATTAAATGTCACAGGAATGATCAGGAGCGATGGCCATCCGAGTTCTTATAGACGCCTCTCAGTGGTTGGAGAGAGCATAACACCTGGGTTCAACTTAGATACAATTTCATTACAATCATGACGTCATAGGTCATGTGGTACAGGCATCATCTTGGAAAAACCGAAAAATGTTGCACCTCTATATCTCCAAAACCGCTACATGGAAAAAATTGAAACAAGGCTCTTTGTAAAGAATTCCATATGGGGAATAGGTGTTAACGATGACATCATTGGTGCCATAATTATGACGTCATAATTCGACAGGGACGACACTTAGTCTGATCAGTTTGAAATGTATTGGGCGTGATCTATGGAACAATTATATTAGAGAACATACATTTATGATGTCATCACTCACGTGGTCTGGCAGCCATATTGGATCAAAGAAAAAAAATGTTAAAAAACAGAAGAGTTGGCTCGCAACAAGTTGAATGCGTAGGGTAAGTATTCGATGAATACCATCTAGTTAATGGCTGCAATGGCAGATTCTGCCAGTAGATGTCAATGTTGAGCCAGCATTGTTAAAAAATATCTCGAAACGTTTCGAAGTTTCGAAATTGCCATCCCCAGTAAATTGTAATAAGCCGTAGGGAGTATAGAAGAGGCTCGACTCGATTGAAATCATTCAAGTCGGTTTTACTCAGCAAGAACTGAACAACCTGCAACAACACATGTAAAGATAGGTCCACCGCATTTGACAAGCATAATAATGCAACAAGCATAATAATGCAACAAGCATAATAATGCAACAAGCATAATAATGCAACAAGCATAATAATGCAACAAGCATAATAATGCAACAAGCATAATAATGCAACAAGCATAATAATGCAACAAGCATAATAATGCAACAAGCATAATAATGCAACAAGCATAATAATGCAACAAGAATAATAATGCAACAAGCATAATAATGCAACAAGCATAATAATGCAACAAGCATAATAATGCAACAAGCATAAGAATGCAACAAGCATAATAATGCAACAAGCATAATAATGCAACAAGCATAATAATGCAACAAGCATAATAATGCAAAAAGCATAATAGCCAGCGAAGCCGGTGTTGTCAATAAACGAGTACGTACGTATTATGTTGAAAACCTGATTATGCCTTGGCTCGAGAATCCAAAGCGCAGTGGCCGCAGCCATCTTGCGGAGGCGGAAGTATGCATAACAAATTTAAAACGTTCATTAGGAGTTTCTTTCACCCGTCGTCGTTTGATTCACAATCTTATGCACATCCGATGTATTAATAAAAGAATTTAAGACCAACATCGGCCCGCACGGGCCTGGTTATCTTCAACAAAACGCGTCACCAAACACCGGACCCAATGAGAGTCGAGCATTTGCAAAAATATTTCTAAAATGAAAGCGCTCAATGGTGGGGTGCGTGGGCACCATCGACCGGATGCGGAAGTTTGCATAAAACAATTGCGAAAAAGTTCAATAGGAGTTTGTTTCACCCGTCGTTCTTTGATTCACAATATAATGAAACCTCTAATTAGTAATTAAAATACGTTAAGACCAACCTCGTTATCTTCAACGAAAATCGTCATCGAACACTAGAACCAATGAGATTCGAGCATTTGAAAAAAAATTTTTTACAAGCTTATTACGCGTTTCGGACGGTGAAAACGGCGTCAAATATTCTATCATTGACGAAGAATTATTTTTTAGAAATCTCGTGGCCGTCGGAGAACCGAATCAGCCAATCAGCGCCCTCGATACAGGACATCTTACCAGCGCCCTCGACACGTCTGCGACGCCGGGAACGAGGTTGGTGCAAAACAACCGAATCACGCGTAAGCATATGCTGCTCGAAATAGTTCTCATCATATACTCAAATTTCCTAAGCTAAATCGTCATTGCTTTGGGCACTGTTGTCTGTTACGGAGAAAGAACAAGAACCGAAATGAAAGGAAAAATGGTACAACCTCCACCAGTGCTATCATCACTGAAACATGATTCGACAACAGTCCGTGGTAACTTGAGAGAGGTTTTTACGTTGCACCAAGTAAAGCCATCGGATGTGACACCATTGTCTTCTTTTTGGGAATATGCTGCAGTAGATGTCCCTGGTGATGGGTCATGTTTTTTTGAGGACTGTCTGCTCTTCTCTTTTACCAAGTCTTACCAGGTACGGTACCTACTACACCTACCTACTACCAACTACCTAACCTACTGATGCCATAGTGATGGGTAAAATAGTGGCAAGAGGCTTTGGCTTCGCCGGCTCATTGCGGCTTTGCAGTCGGTACTAGTAGCCGGCGAAGCCGGTGTTGTCAATAAACGAGTACGTATTATGTTGAAAACCTGATTATGCCTTGGCTCGAGAATCCGAAGCGCAGTGGGCGCAGCCATCTTGCGGAGGCGGAAGTATGCATAACAAATTTAAAACGTTCATTAGGAGTTTCTTTCACCCATCGTCGTTTGATTCACAATCTTATGCACCTCCGATGTATTAATAAAATAATTTAAGACCAACATCGGCCCGCACGGGCCTGGTTATCTTCAACAAAATGTGTCACCAAACACCGGACCCAATGAGAGTCGAGCATTTGCAAAAATATTTCTAAAATGAAATCACTCACTGGATGGAGTGCTGGAGACAGCCATCGACCGGATGCGGAAGTTTGCATAAAACAATTGCGAAAAAGTTCAATAGGAGTTTGTTTCACCCGTCTTTCTTTGATTCACAATCTAATGCACCTCTAATTTGTAATTAAAATACGTTAAGACCAACCTCATTATCTTCAACGAAAATCGTCACCAAACACCGGAACCAATGAGATTCGAACATTTGAAAAAATATTTTTTAAAAGCTTATTACGCGTTTCGGACGCTGAAAACGGCGTCAAATATTGTACAAATGACGAAGAATTATTTTTTAGAAATCTCGTGGCCGTCGGGGATAGTTTTTCACGGCCAGAAATACGGTATAAGCGGTTTACATAAAGAAAGAAAGCTCGGTTTGATTAACGACAGTCACACATTGCCGTTGAAACGGCGCTATCGTCTGATCTGTCGGCACTGATCTTACTGCAAGCTAACTTCTTCTGGTGGAGGAAGCCGCAGTGCCCGGAGAGAACCAGCCCTGACAGCGACTGAAGTTAGAAGACGACACACATACTGTGAAAACGTATGTTAAGCCCAGTAGTTAAAATTTCTTAAAATAGGCCTTAACCTAGCACATCGTATAGTTACTTCCTTAAGCTTCTTGTGACATTTATTGTATGTAGGTATTGGGGAGGACTGTCTGCTCTTCTCTTTTACCAAGTCTTACCAGGTACGGTACCTACTACACCTACCTACTACCAACTACCTAACCTACTGATGCCATAGTGATGGGTAAAATAGTGGCAAGAGGCTTTGGCTTCGCCGGCTCATTGCGGCTTTGCAGTCGGGTACTAGTAATGCAACAAGCATAATAATGCAACAAGCATAATAATTAACACACACATCTCCAGCAACCATCTTGAAAACCGTAATGATTATGGGTAATGGGGGGAACCGGAAATATATAGCCCGTGACGCTGTTGTTGTTGTTGTTGTTGTTAAAAGTGTAAGGTCGAGGGCTTACAGTACACGGGATTTGAACGACAATCTATGGCACACACACACACACATACACACAGATACACACACACACACGTAATTGCAAAACCAGGGAGGACGGGATAATTAATTAATTGTAATGTTCCAAACTTAGTGACTTGGGGATGACGTCATCGGCAGTTTGGGACCGAATTTCCTTTTAATAACCTGAAGCAATTGTTTTATATGATCGTCTCGAAGGTGAAGATGAAGTGAACCGATTCCAAAATAACAGAACAGTTTAATGTATTTAACGAGTCCATATCGTGATTGCTTGAATTATTTAAAATCAAACTGACCGAGAAACGAAGAAAAACAAGGCAATTGGGCCTTCTAATTATAAACTACGGGTTATTGAATCAGGTCCTGGAAATAGAATCATTTGAAATGCGATGTTGTCCCCAATTACCCAAATCGGCTGGTTATGGCCAGAGTCGGATCGGCCATACATGCTGCGCAGGGTGTCACGTGTGAATCCTTGGCAGCGTGGTGAGCGTCACGTGACCTTTGCTGCCGACGTCACGGACGACGAGGAGCAGCGCCACGTGTCCGGTCCCGCACCTGATTAATATCTAGGTTGTTGAGCGTCGGTGCCTCCACTCTTTCCCAAATAGATTCCCTTGCTCTGCACTCAAAGCACTCGTTTCCTCGGTGCAATGTCGCTACATCGTTGGTGCTCAAGGTGTGACACGAAAGCGCAGGTCATTTATTTTTTGCACGAAAATGTTTTCAGAAAGTGATTTTTGTTGTCTCCACCTTGGCAGGAGTTGGTTTATGGTTCAACTTGAATGTGATACCTGTCCTGTCTAATCAATCATTTCACCGATCCCACGCTTGAAGGTCGAACATGAGTGCACAATTTCCGGTTTAATGAGCCTAAACACCGACACACTTGGCGGGTCAAAAATAGCCCCCAATTCAAAATGAAATGATGGGACAACATTGGACATTAAAGTGCGTTAATCAGGCGAAGGTCTACTGTCAGGTCAGTCTTTTGGGACTGGTAACAGGTAACAGGTAACAGGTAACAGGTAACCCAGTGCTACCTTCCGCATGGTCGGGTTGTCGGCGACTAAACCGACACCCCTCACTGGCTTTTCTGTTGCGGAGGGTGATGGTGACACCTGCCGGGACCAAAAACAGCACCTGGCAAAGGACGGATGAGCTCCCGTAGGGAGGCAACGACCATCCAGTGAGGAGATGGTGTCTCCTAAAAAACACCCATCCGGTTTGGACCGGTCCAACTCATACCAAAGACTTAAAAATGTACGTGCTGCTTCTTTGCTTGAAAATGATAGAGCACGGACAATCCCCATCGGTTGGCATCCATGGGGAGGAAGAAATTCCTCTTGAGGAAATGCCCCACTGAGTATGGTGAGAAAAGCGGCGCCATTGTTATGACGTCACTCGTACCCTGAGTATCCGGAGAAGTGACGGTATTGACGGCACTTCCCCCAAGCTCAGTGGCTTTGTTAAGTGTTTGTCTCGTCCGTGCGTGCGTGTGTGTGTGTGTGTGTGTGTGTGTGCGTGTGTCTGTGTCTGTATCTGTGTGTGTGTGTGTGTGTGTGTGTGTGTGTGTGTGTGTGTGTGTCTGTGTGTGTGTGTCCGTATCTGTGTGTGTGCGTGCGTGTGTGTCTGTATCTGTGTGTGTGTGTGTGTCTGTATCTATGTGTGTGGGTGTGTGTGTGGGTGTGTCTGTATCTGTGTGTGTGTGTGTCTGTATCTGTATCTGTGTGTGTGTGTGTGTGTCTGTGTATCTGTATCTGTGTGTGTGTGTCTATCTCTGTGTGTGTGTCTATGTGTGTGTGTGTGTGTGTGTGTGTGTGTCTATGTGTGTGTGTGTGTGTGTGTCTGTATCTGTGTGTGTATGTCTGTATCTGTGTGTGTGTGTCTGTATCTGTGTGTGTGTGTGTGTGTGTGTGTGTGTCTGTGTCTGTGTCTGTATCTGTGTGTGTGTGTGTGTGTGTGTCCGTATCTGTGTGTGGGTGTGTGTGTGTGTGTCTGTATCTCTGTGTGTGTGTGTGTGTGTGTGTGTGTGTGTCTGTATCTCTCTGTGTGTGTGTGTGTGTGTGTGTGTGTCTGTATCTGTGTTTGTGTGTCAGTGTGTGTGTGTCTGTATCTGTGTGTGTGTGTCTGTATCTGTGTGTGTGTGTCTGTGTGTCTGTATCTGTGTGTGTGTATGTGTCTGTGTGTGTGTGTGTGTGTCTGTGTGTGTGTGTGTCTGTATCTGTGTGTGTGTGTGTCTGTATCTGTGTGTGTGTGTGTGTGTGTGTGTGTCTGTGTGTGTGTCTATGTGTGTGTGTGTGTGTGTCTATGTGTGTGTGTGTGTGTCTGTATCTCTGTGTGTGTGTCTGTATCTGTGTGTGTGTGTGTGTGTGTGTGTGTGTGTGTCTGTATCTGTGTTTGTGTGTCAGTGTGTGTGTGTGTGTCTGTGTGTCTGTGTGTGTGTGTATCTGTATGTGTGTGTGTATCTGTATGTGTGTGTGTGTGTGTGTGTATTTGTGTGTGTGTGTATTTGTGTGTGTGTGTGTGTGTGTGTGATTGTGTGTGTGTCTGTGTGTGATTGTGTGCGTCTGTGTGTGTGTGTGTGTGTGTCAGTGTGTGTGTGTGTGTCTGTGTGTGTCTGTGTATGTGTGTGTCTGTGTATGTGTGTGTCTGTGTATGTGTGTGTCTGTGTATGTGTGTGTCTGTGTGTGTGTGTGTGTGTGTGTGTGTGTGTGTGTCTGTGTATGTGTGTGTCTGTGTATGTGTGTGTCTGTGTGTGTGTGTGTGTGTGTCTGTGTGTGTGTCTGTATCTGTGTTTGTGTGTCAGTGTGTGTGTGTGTGTGTGTCTGTGTGTGTGGGTGGGTGGGTCAGCTGTATTGTGAGCCTCAGACCAAGCATGAAAAACAAAGTCTAAATATTTTTGCTAAACAACTTTTATTAGTCCCCTCCCGGTGTACACCGGAGGGGACTATAGGTTTGCACGCCGTCCCTCCGTCTGTCAGTCAGTCCGTCAGTCTGTCAGTCCGTCACGCAAAGAACAGTTTTCCGGACTTTTTTTTCTAAACGCTTAATGCTAATGATTTCAAACTTGGCACATGGTTTCCTCATGATAAGTTACAGATCAAGTTCGAACTTCACGACGTTTCGATCATTTTTGACAAAGTTATGGCACTTTGTTTATTGTGGAGTTCTCCTCAAGCCGCACCGCGCGCCCTCAGCCTCGTCTGTGAACGTCAACAGCGCGCGCTTTCGGGAGGGGCGGAGCCAAGCCGAGCAACATATATATACACATCGATCATTGATCGTGAACCGGAAAATATAATAAATTACTGATATTTAGCGACTCGAAAGGTTCTTTATCAACAACTTATTTTCTCGTGCTTCTGCTGACCTGTCCGCAAGGTGTATAAATCGAAGTCCCGAGTGCGAATCACAGGTGAGGCCGTCCTGAGGTAATCAGCGATTGGGAACGATTCAGAACCTGTGGGTGAATAACCCTTTGGTAATTTCCCCAACAGTTTTCCGGACGACAGACTGCCGGTAGGGGACATGTGTTGCAGCGCAATACCCAGAATGCTTGTTTACTAAGTAGCCCTCTTGTTTGCAGGTTGAAAATGTCTCAATTAAGTTTACGACGAGAACACTTCCTTGTTGAGGAGTACATCAAAACTCAATCGATGATAATGACACAGGGCACTTATTTTCCCAAGGGTCTCCTCCAATGTCACCAGATTATGTCCACTTTAGATTTCTTTCTATGGAGGTACCTCAAAGGTTGTTGTTGTTGTTGTTGAGGTACCTCAAAGAAAAAGTCTTTCAGGAGAAGCCAAGAACATTTCGTGATATGAAGGATTTTGTAACTCCAGGCTTCGCCAATATTAAACGTGAGCCGCTGCAGACGGTATTCAGCAACTTCCCTGTGCATATCCACATGTGTGCTCAGAAAATCTGTGTTGGCGGAAATCAACTTGAAATGTCCCTCTGTCAATTGGTTTGTGTTTCACACTCGTATCAGAGTTCATTAAGTTTTTATTGAATTTTGAAATCGGGTACATTGGTTTGGCCCACCTTATATAAATGAAAACATAAGAAAGTAGAACAGCACTCGGTAGAGTGCATACCTTCTCCGGGCTGAACGGTTCTTAGTTTTTATTCAAGGTCTAGGCCTGTGGCAGAGCGAGGACACAGAAGATCAGGACACAATATGTGATCAGCAAAGGGAACAGCAGGAGAAAGGCGGAAACGCCAAAAGCAGGGCAGATGGAGAAAGTCGACAGAGAGGGACAACCAGAGTGTGCAGGTATCGATGAGTGGAAGGGGAGAACCCAATGGATGAACAAGATGGATATGCAAGCAAAGTTTTGGAAGGGTTGTAGAAATGACCCTTTAAAGGTGTAGAAATGATCATGGTTTTCGATGGGGGATGACTTGAGATTGTGGTGAACAGCCTTTTTGAAGACCTGGAGGGAATCATGAGATTGAAGACCTTCTGAAAGTTTGTTCCAGAGGCAGGAGAAAAGGGGGATTAAAAGAGCGAAGGTGAGTGGAGAGTCTTCATTTTGGAAGTTTCACCAGAAGAGGGTCACTGACAGATTTTGTGCATCCTGCATGAATATTTGGGGGACAGAGCATAGACAGAGTAGGGGAAGCTAGGCTGGAGAGGAGTCGGTACAAGACAGGAAGACCACCAACCTGCCTGCGGTGAGTAAGTAAGTGAAAGGCCCTCGGAGTTAGCTTCATCGCAGGAGATTCCAATGATTCTAAAAGCTTTGGTTTCTGCAGCGTGAAGCCGAGCTAGGTGTGAGGCAGGAGCACCGGCCCAGATGGGAGAGCAGTGCTCCGTCAAGCTGCAGATGAAATCTTTGTATGTGGTGAGGAGCTCAGGTGTGCTGAGAAAGGACTTTGCATGACAGAGGATGCCCAGTCGACGACTCGCTGTGGTGGCCACTTTGAAAATGTGGAATTCCCAGGAAAGATTATGGCAGATAGTGGGACCCAAAAGCATGAGTGACAGAACTTCTTCAAGTTCAGAATGTAGATGGGAGGGTTTTCCAGATGGTCTTTACAGAGAGACATAGTGAGAGTGTGATATTTGTCAGGATCGAAGGACATCTTCCACTTGTTTGACCAGTTTGAGATTTTGTCCAGGTCTGCAGAGAGTGAAGAGGCTGCAGGCTGCCGATCTGAGGAATGAGGAATGGAGCGGCAGAGAATGGAGTCATCAGCAAATAGATAGAGAGGATTTTCCAGCTAGTCGGAGAGATCATTGATGAAGATTAGAAAAATACAGGGCCCAGAACACTGCCTTGAGGAACTCCAGCCTGGACAGGAAGGGTAGATGAGAGAATTCCATTCAGGGCCACACTTTGACTATGATAGGAGAGGAAGTTTACGAGCCATGCGTGGGGATTTCCATGCAAACCATAAGAGGGGAGTTTGGTGAGCAGAGCGGGGTGCCAGACCGTATCGAAGGCACGTGATATGTTAAAGGACACCTCCATTCTCTAATTTCAGCATTCTCCATTTGGATTCAGACAGCTCTAATTTCCTGTTTGGTGTTGAGGACCTCCATCCATTGTTGAGACAGCAGAAGCAGCATGTCCAGAGTAGAGTGACCTGGTCTGAATCCAAATTGATGATCCGAGATCAAGCCATTGGAAAAGAGGAAGGATTTAATATCAGAAGCAATGATGGATTCCATGATCTTGCTGATAATTGGGAGCAGGCTGATTGGTCTGTAGTTGCAAGGATCTGTTTTTGTACCTTTTTTGTGTAAGGTTGTGATGTTGGCTGATTTCCAAGCTGATGGCAGATGACCTTGAGCAAAAGAGAGGGTGAAGAGAACAGAGAAAGAGAGAGAGAGAGAGTGAAAGAGCGGCAGAGCAGGCTTTTAGGACTCTTGAGCTTATGCCGTCTGGTCCAGATGCAGAATCAGAGTCGAGGTTTGACAGAAATTTCTCCACCTTGTCAGGAGAGAAGGACACAGAGTCCAGGAGCAGCTGGGTTCGACTGAGTAAGGTGGGTACAGAGAGCGATGGGTTTGGGACACAAGATTTTGAAGCAAACACAGAGTTGCGGTGTTCAGCTTTTTCATGTGCGGACTCAGCTGTGTAGTGTTACGTGCTACTCCCCAACCCCCTGGTCACGGTGTACCTCCGAGCCCCGAGAGGAGTCACGGCAGAAAAATGTTTTTTTCTGTATGTCAAAGATCAATGGTGAAGCCACACCAATTGTTACAAACAAACAAGTATTGTATTAAGTTCACACAAGAATAACAGTACAACAACAATAGTAATCAATTGTACAACCAATATATATTTCCTATGATGGTACCATCAGGTTCGTACAATATAACTCACTGTGCTCCAAGTGAGCGAAAAGAGGAAGATTCCCAATGTCTCTAATCCCGGCTTCAAGCCAAAGTCGATCCGCTCCAGCGATCGTCAGAACAATGTCCAATCGAGACCAGAATCCCGTTCGGATGACAGTCACAGTCACGCAGCCAAAGCTGCGCAAAGGTGCCCTCAAGGCGACGGAGAAATCCAAAGGCGCCCTCCAGGCGACTGGGAAATCACCCTCGGGTATGGACGTTTCACGGCTCACAGTCGGCGAACCGCAGATTTACCTTCAAAATCCATGTTGCACACACACACACACACCAGATAAACGGCTGAATGCGGTGAAAACGGCTGAAGCGAAGCAAAGAGTTTGCGCGATGCGCGCGAGTTAAAATGGCCGACGGCCCGTTCTCGAGGCGTAACGGCCCAGCGATGATTCTCTTCGGAACCAACCGCAAAAACCTGACACGCAGGTTGATCTGTCACAGCGATAACAACTCTGTCGCAAGAATCCCTTTCCCGGGAAACCCTAAGTTCGTGAGTGACCTCCGTTCGTCAACGTTTGCTCCAGAACTCGAAGCAGCTCTGCTTTCTTGTCGAACTCACTCCCTCCGCCTTCTTTTTTTTTCTCTTCCTCTTCTTCATCGTCCGCTTCCCGATCCGGTTTCCTGTTTCTTTTAAAACATTAACTGTTTTACCTTCTGGAAATAGTAATCCCTATTTCCCTCAAACGACAACAATAATAGTACATGGAATCAAAAATGTTTACAGTGGATGAAAACCACAACAACGGAAGTGACGAATCCGTAACAGTAGCCGTTTGAGGTAAGGGAGGGGATGGAGGGACAACAAACACCAGAAACAAATTTCACAAGATGCCACCAGGATTTGGAGGAAGGAGACAGGTGTGAGTGTTCAGTCTTGAGAGTAGAAAGATTCCCTTATGGTGATATTGTTTTGATGATATTGTTTCCTGGCTCTCCTGGGGGTAGACACACACTTGTTCCGAGCTTTGTGAAAGGAACTGAGATTGCCTTCAGTTGGATTTTCTTCCTTGTTTTGAGATCCAGTTTATTGATTTTTGATTGTCTGGTTTATTATTCAGCAGCTGTACTGGAGTACTGGTTCTGTGAGTTGTTTTATGGCTTTGATTTTGTTTCTTGTAGATGTGTATGTTTTCAGGATCATCCTTATTATTCGCAGGTATTCCTTGGTAATTGTTTTTCATATTAGATTGTGACATATTTGGTGGCCGTCATTTACTCTGAGGTACAGCATCTGTTTGATGCTTCTTTTTTTGAAAATAAAAATGCTTGAAACCCACCTGATAATCTGACAATAATCTCCCCAATGTAAAATCCTTGCAGCCCACCTGATCGCTTTCAGTTGTTGTCTCAGGGTGTTTTATCTCAACTTTTGTTCTTTTTTAGGTTTTTGTTCTCAACTGAACTGGTACATGTGAATGATCAGTCCCCCGAACAGCCCCCCAAAGAGAACAAATTCAATTTTTGCGGAGACAGTCACAGAAAACATCATAGGCCAAGCCCTGTACTGTGTATTCTAGACTCAGAGGTGTATTGTCATCTACAGACCCACGGGCCATACTTTTAGCACCAAAGATGGAGTGAAAATGCTTGGTTTGAGTGCGGAGTATTAAAAGGAATCCATTTGGGAAGGAGTGGATGCACCGACGCTCAATAAGGGAGGCATCCACTTATATTAATCACATTTGTGAGACCGGGCACTTGGCCAGGATGTTCAGCCTCTTCTGTCACGTAAGCAGCAAAGGTCACGTGACACTCAGTGACACCTTTTTCGAGACATTTGCTACCAACGATCATCACGTGACAAACATGCACAACATGTAAGAGGAGCAGGCAATTCAACTCGGGCAATTACCAGCTTAAGCCGATTGGGTAATTGGCGCAACGTCGCATTTGGAGTGATTCTATTTCCAGAACTTGATCCAATTCCTTTCATTATGTCTTACTGGATGAATCACAACTTCCATCAATGATTATAATTATAAAGTTTCTTGGAATAAATTTGCAAAAACTGAATTTCATTTGGCTTAAGAGAGAAGCATCATCATACCTGGCCATCTCAGACACCCAATTTGCTCAATAAGATTGATATTTTTGGAATAGAAGATCGAGGATCATAGAGGAGCTGTAAAATAGAATGGATCAGGAAGTAACAGAATAAAATGAAGAGTGGAAAGAGAAGGGGAGAAAGACACCAACATCACGGTTGAGGGACAAAATAGAGGGGGTGAGGACAGGCAAGGGATACGAAGATTGAGGGCGAGGGGAGACGAGATGGATACAGCAGCAAACTCTCAGGAAGGAAAAACTGGAAACTTGGAAAGAGGTGGCCGGGCTTGGGGAGGATTCATTGGGAGTGAAGGAGGAGAACGTGGGCGTCGGGAAAGAAAATATTATGGTTTTGGATTGGGGTTCATCTGAGGTGGAGGTGAACAGTTCTCTTAAAGACCTGGAGGGAAGAATGAGATTGAACAGAATGTTGAAGATGGTTCTACAGGTGGGGAAAACCAGGAAGAAATGAGTGGAGGTGAGCAGGTATTCTAAAATGTTGAAGTTTATCAAGAAGAGGGTTACTGGCAGACCTGGGGGTCTGGCAGAGAGTTACTGGCAGAGGGGTTTTTCGACGACCCAGGTGTTTGAATGACTGAACATCCTCAAGAGGATTGTTAATAAAGTAGATGGGAGGTTTGCCAGACGATCCTTTCCGAGAGCGAGTGAGAGTGGGAGATTTGCATGAATTGAAAGAAATATTCCAAGTGTTTGACCATCTTGTGTAAGCCTGGTGTTGGTTTAACGGTTAAGATGACTGGCTCAAGATCTTAAGGTCTTGAATTTGAGCCCCTGTCGTGCCGCTAAATAAAACTAGGTGGGTTGAATCCCGACCCAGCTCTAAACTGTCATCCGATATTCACGTGCATGGAATCAATATGTGTGCCGTCCCTCATATGGACATTGCACTGGGCGTCCTGTCTGCCAGCATTAGCTGATGGACATTAAATATTCCACAGTGTCCTTCACGAAGATTTAGGTGAGCTATCTAGGCTCTGAACAAAGTACAAAATTCCTGTCCTGACTTCCTGTGTCGGAGTGCCAACCCATCCAGGATTGTAACCCTGACCAAGAAACCCATTCGGCAGAACTATCATTGCAATCAGACTTTGTGCTGAACGCGTCGCCCTCTTGTCAATCCGCTGGGGTGGAGGTCCAGGAGGAATCCGCATCCCTTCTGGACCTCAAACCCATGATTCTGAGCACAAGGCAACAACCTGAATGAGAATATGTTTAAATGACCTGGATGGCACTTTGGCGCATGGTGTATGTATGGATTATTTATTTGTGCTTTTTTAGTAAAAAAATATTTATTTATATTTACTTGTCTTTATACGTTTATGTATTTATACATATTTACCTGCACCACCGAAGGTGGATTGAGATTATGTTTTCACCCCTGTCTGTCTGTTACTTGCAAAATGGAATATTTTTCAAGTATATTGGTCAGTCGACTTTGTTATTACTTGGCAAAATATATATATTTTTTGTACAAGTATGTTAATCACTCCGGTTTGTGTGTGTATTTGTCTGTCCGCTCACTTATACTTGCCTACAGGTCACAATTTTAAACCGATCTTCACGAAACTTCAACAAATTGTGGAATTCCTGGTCCGACAAAATCCTATATATTTTTGATGTCAATAGGTCAAAAGGTCAACATACGCCAAAGGTCAACCACTTTTTGTCAAATTTCTAAAATCATCAATTTTCATTCAATTGACTTGAAATTTGAATAAGATTTACATATCGGCTAACTGAATTCAACTACCAACTAGTTTTGAGATCAGCATCGGCCAAAAGGTCAACATAGGCCAAAGGTCAACCACTTTTTTCAAATTTCTAAAATCCTCAATTTTAATCCGATTGACTTGAAATCTGAATGTGATTTGCATATCAGTTTACTGAAACCAACCACCAACTATTTTTGAGGTCAGCATAGGCCAAAAGGTCAACAAAGGCCAAATTTCTAAAATTGTCAATTTTCGTCAGATTAAGTTAAAATTTTAAGACGATTTGCATATCAGGTCACTGACTTCAACCATCAATCGTTTTTTTAATGTTAAAAAAAATTGTCAAAAAAATTAAACCATCAATCATCAATTTTGACTGAGTGCCATTCAACTTTGTTCTCTTTTGCTAAGTGTCGCTCTACAAGTGATTTTTCATTCTGTTTGTTTGTTTGTTTGTCAATCGCCTACAGATCACAATTCTAAATGGATAGTCACGAAGCTTTACCAAGTCGCGGTGGTCGTCACAACTGAGAGGCCTATTGATTTTGAGGTCAAAGGTCATCTTGAGGTTGGATTTCTAAAATCGTCATTTTTCATCAAATTGCCTTCAAAGTTGAACAGCATTTGCATATTGAGTCACTGAATTTAGAAACCAACTATTTTTGGGTCAAAAGGTCAAAGGTAAACTCAAAAGCAGACATCTAAAATCATCAATTTTCATCTGAAAAATAATCAATTATAGTGTGATTTACTTGAAAATTAAACAGCAATTGCACAATAATAAAGTTTTAAAACATAGTTTAACGCCAACATAGTTTGCCAACGTGAAATAAATGAATACGCTCTCAAATGTGCCGTCCGAGGCAGAGTCTGTTCGCCACGTTCGGCACACGTGATAGCTCGCTGCTCTCTGATTGGTTGAATCGTTTTTTGGACATAGCTCGGTAACTACTTGTCCGATTAATTTCAAACCTTGAAAAGGCACATCCTCGGGTCCCCAGCAATATACCTGGCAAGTTTCAAGTATATCGGACCGGTAGTTGTCGAGAAACAGCGGTCGCATACACACACACACACACACAGAGATTACTGGAATTATGCCCGTACCTATTTATTTTTGTCTTTTTGCACTTGTTTTTTGTACTCTGTCAAAGCGCCTTTGGGTTTCTTGAAAAGCGCTATATAAAATAAATGTATTATTATTATTATTATTATTATTACTAGGGCATGCCCGTACTATATCTATATCTAAAATTATATCCCCCCCCCCTCTATTTACATGAAATGGTTTGGTCCAAAGCGAACGGCTTGCGAGTACGGTGACAATCCCCCCCCTCTATTTACGGTGACAATCCCCCCCCTCTATTTACATGAAATGGTTTGGTCCAAAGCGAACGGCTTGCGAGTACGGTGACAATCCCCCCCCTCTATTTACATGAAATGGTTTGGTCCAAAGCGAACGGCTTGCGGAGTTTGGTAAAGAAATCGCCATAGCGTGCACAAACGCGCAGGAAAGCGAAAGAATCGCAAATTAGTTTTTATTAGTTTTAAAACATAGTTTAACGCCAACATAGTTTGCCAACGTGAAATAAATGAATACGCTCTCAAATGTGCCGTCCGAGGCAGAGTCTGTTCGCCACGTTCGGCACACGTGATAGCTCGCTGCTCTCTGATTGGTTGAATCGTTTTTTGGACATAGCTCGGTAACTACTTGTCCGATTAATTTCAAACCTTGAAAAGGCACATCCTCGGGTCCCCAGCAATATACCTGGCAAGTTTCAAGTATATCGGACCGGTAGTTGTCGAGAAACAGCGGCCGCATACACACACACACACAGAGATTACTGGAATTATAGATAGATTAAAACTAATTTGCGATTCTTTCGCTTTCCTGCGCGTTTGTGCACGCTATGGCGATTTCTTTACCAAACTCCGCAAGCCGTTCGCTTTGGACCAAACCATTTCATGTAAATAGAGGGGGGGGATTGTCACCGTACTCGCAAGCCGTTCGCTTTGGACCAAACCATTTCATGTAAATAGAGGGGGGGGATTGTCACCGTAAATAGAGGGGGGGGATTGTCACCGTACTCGCAAGCCGTTCGCTTTGGACCAAACCATTTCATGTAAATAGAGGGGGGGGATATAATTTTAGATATAGATATAGTACGGGCATGCCCTAGTAATAATAATAATAATAATAATACATTTATTTTATATAGCGCTTTTCAAGAAACCCAAAGGCGCTTTGACAGAGTACAAAAAACAAGTGCAAAAAGACAAAAATAAATAGGTAAATAATCAAAGCAAAAGGAAGGAGAAGGAGAAGAGATAGTCAGGGGTTAAATGCTGTGGGTTAAATGTTAAATGCAGTGTTGAACAGGTGGGTCTTGAGTGATGTTTTGAATGTGGTGAGTGAGGAGGAGTCTCTGATGGTGTGAGGTAGTGAGTTCCAGAGGGTGGGAGCAGCGATGGAGAAGGCCCTGTCCCCCCAGGATCTGAATTTGGTCTGGATGGGGGGGGATAGGAGGTTGGCGCCAGCAGAGCGGAGGTTGCGGGTGGGAGTGTGTCTGGAGAGGAGGTCAGTCAGGCAGGATGGGGCCAGGTTATGGAGGGCTTTGTAGGTCAAGAGGAGGATTTTGTACTGGATTCTCTGGGGGATGGGGAGCCAGTGAAGCTTGTAAAGGACGGGGCTGATGTGGTCACGGGTCCGGGAATGGGTGAGTAGACGGGCAGCGGAGTTCTGAATGTATTGGAGTTTATTGATGATTATTGAGGGTGAACCATAGAGGAGGCTGTTGCAGTAGTCCAGACGGGAGGTGATGAAGGCGTGGATGAGGGTTTCTGCAGCCGTGGAGGAGAGGGATGGACGGAGACGGGCGATGTTTTTCAGGTGAAAGAAGGCTGTCTTTGTGATCTGTTTAGTGTATTTGTCGAAGGAGAGGGTTTGATCAAAGATGATGCCAAGATTCCGGATGTGAGGGGAGGTGGATACTGGGAAACCGTCAATGTTGAGGGCGAAGTTATGGGTGGATTTGGTGAGCGTTTTTGGGCCAATGATGATTATTTCAGATTTATCATAGTTAAGTTTGAGGAAGTTGATTTGAAGCCAGGATTTTATTTCAGTGATGCAGTTTGTCAGGATAGAGTGGGTGGCGGTGGAGATTGACTTGGTGGAGATGAAAAGCTGGATGTCATCGGAGAAGCAGTGGAATTGGAGACCATGACGGCGGATTAAGTGACCAAGGGGGGACAGGTACAGGATGAAGAGGAGGGGGCCGAGAACTGAACCTTGGGGGACACCTTGGGGGAGGGGAGCAGTGGGGGATTTGCAGTTATTGATGGAGATGAACTGGCGTCTGTCAGAGAGGTAAGATTTGAACCAAGAGAGGGCAGTGCCGGTAATGTTAAAGGTGATTTCAAGTCGGGTGAGGAGGATGGTGTGATTGATGGTGTCAAATGCGGCGCTGAGGTCGAGGAGGATGAGAATGTTGAGGTTGCCGGCGTCAGAGGAGAGGAGAAGGTCGTTGGTGATTTTGAGGAGAGCAGTTTCAGTACTGTGGTTGGAGCGGAATCCGGATTGGAATGTTTCATACAGGTTATTGGCAGAGAGTTGATGTTTGAGTTGAGTGGCTACAGCGCATTCCAAAACTTTTGACAGAAAGGGTAGGTTGGAGATGGGTCTGAAGTTATTTAGGGTGTCAGGGTTGAGTCCAAGTTTTTTCAGAATGGGGGTAACAGCAGCAATTTTGAGGGATGGTGGGACGATGCCTGTAGACAGGGAGGAGTTTATTGTTGCAGTGATAAGTGGAGAGAGAGCAGGACGGGAGGCCTTGACAAAGCTGGAGGGGATGGGGTCCAGAGTGCAGGTGGCAGTTTTCATTCCTATGAGGAGTTCAGAGAGGTCAGTAGGGGAGACTGGGGAGAACTGAGACAGGGGTTGGAAGGATAAGGGGGGGCAGGTGGTTTAAGGGGGAGCAGGTGCGGTGGTGGTTAGGCTGTTGTAGATGTTGTAAATTTTGCTTTGGAAGAATGAAAGGAAGGAGATGCAGTTGTCTACTGTGAATGACTGGGTGGTGGTGTCCAGGGGGCTGAGGAGTTTGTTTATTGTAGAGAAGAGTGCTTTTGGGTTTCCAGAGCCAGAGTGGATAATTTGAGAGTAGTAGGCGGAGCGGGCACGGGAGAGGGCATCTTTGTAGTGCTGCAGGTGGTCCTTGTAGGCTTGGGAGTGAATTGTGAGACCTGTTTTATTGCGGAGTCTTTCAAGTTGGCGAGCACGAGTTTTCATCAGGCGGAGTTCAGGGGTAAACCAGGGAGCAGAATGGGTGAAAGAAACTGTTTTGGTTTTTATAGGCACAAGCTGGTCGAGGCAGATGGAGAGAGTGTGGTTGTAGTAGTCAGTGAGGTCAGAAGGGGTGTGGAGGTCAACGAAGGGAGAAGTGGACATTTTTTCAGAGAGTGTGGATGAGAATGAGGTCGGTGAAAGAGAGTTTAGCTTACGGAAGTTGATAATGCGATAATGTCTTGGTGCTGGGGTGGGGATGTTGATGGTCATAGTGATGGCTAAGTGGTCACAGAGGGTGAGGTCGGAGCTAGAGAGATGGTGCAAAATTAGTCCAGTAGAGCAGACAAGGTCGAGAATGTGACCACGGTTATGGGTAGGAAAGTTGACATGTTGAGTGAGGTTAAAGCAGGTGAGTAAATCAGTGGTTATTGTGGAGTCAGTGGAGTCCATGTGGATATTGAAATCACTGAGGAGGAGGATTGAGGGGGAGAAGGAACAGAGCTGGGTCAGAAAGTAAGAGAAGTCAGACAGGAATGATGGGTGTGGTTTGGGAGGGCGGTAGACGACTGCCATGACTGACTGTGTGTGACCAGAGAGTTTAAAAGCCAGGTGTTCAAATGATGGAGCAGATGAGACGGAGATGAGGCTGGTCTTGATGTCCTGTCGGTGTATTACGGCAATTCCACCACCTCGGCCCTCCGAGCGTGGTTTATTGATGTATGAATATCCATTGGGTGTAGTGAGGTTGAGTGAGAAGTAGTCCAGAGGTTGTTGCCAGGTTTCAGTGAGACAGAGAAAGTCCAGTTTATTGTCCAGAATGTAGCCGTTCAGGATGTGGCTTTTGTTGTTGAGGGACCGGGTATTGAACAGAGTGAGCTTGATGTTGCTTTGTACGTTGGGGATGAACTCGGGTGATTTTGCCAGGGTTTGCAGACAGGAGGCGCGATCGTGTGCATTGCTGTGATGACATAGTCGATGAGTGGGAGTGCGCTGAGCTGACCAGAGTACGGGAATGGAGTGACCTGTTTGTAAGTAAACAAACTTGCGACCGGAGCCTCTATGAATGTATCTGGGTCGTCGCAGGAGTCCGTGGTATTTGATTGCAGAGATGCATGATGGGGTGGAGTGAATGTTGAGCAGAAGAAGCCTTGTGGCGGAGTACCTTAGAGCCATACCAGGCAGGAGCGAAGGGGACGAGGAGGAGGCCAAGGCCGAGGAGGACGAGCAGGCCTTGCCAGTGCGGGACGTGCAGGACGTGAAGGCCAAGGACGTGCAGGCCGGGCTCAACGACTGCAGCGGCAAACCAAGACAATACATCATTGAATTTGAGAGACAACTATTTTAGGTCAAAAGGTAAAAGGTTAACTCAAGGTCATACTTCTAAAATCATGAATTTTCATCTGAAAAATCGTCAATTTTCATCTGATTAAAATGAAAATTAAAGAGCAATTGCATAGTGCATCAATGAATTGGGAAACCAGCTATTTTGAGGTCAAAACATCAAAGGTCAAACTTCTAAAATCATCAATTTCATCTGAAAAACAATCATTTTTCATCTGATTGACCCAAACTATGATTAAGATTGTCCATTTTCATCTTTATGAAATGGACAATTTGATGTCTGATTTGATGGCGACTTTTTGGTGGGTGGGAGGAGGTGTGGGTTTTGTAAGAATCGTCCTCTGCATATGACATCTTTCTTGTTTGTTTTGACAAAAATTGAAAATTTTCGTCATATGTTGGCCTGTCTCGTTTGTATGTTTGTCTGTGGGCGAGATAACTCGTGAGCAGATTCAGCTATCTTCATCAAACTTCACCAGAGGATTCCGAAGGACAAAAGTGAGGCTGTTTATATTTTTTGACTACATAGGTCAAAGGTCAACGTCAAGATTCTCTCGTTTGTTTGTCCGGGCGAACTCTCAGCCATCCTTTGAGCTCGGCTGAGAGCTAAAATTTGTAGTGAACAAGTGGTTTGGCCAAAACAGTACTTTTTTATTTTTTGATGAATCAAATAATTGATCAATTACTTAATTATTATCGATTTATTAAGTACTTATTTATTAAGCACCACTCACTCCTTAGAAAGGAAAAGGAGAACAACAATTATTTCCTTTCTCATCCTGGCAATGTCTGAGGCACTCAGGAAGCTGATATTTGGACACAACAGTGTCCAGGTGATTTGGCTGTAAATAGTTTTTTGATTCATTGATTTATCAATTAATCGATTAATTATTTAATTATTCGATTAATTACTTAATTTCCAAAAAGTTACAGATTCAGATGAAACAGTAGTGGTTTAGGTATGCAATTGGCCAATTGATAAAGAAATTAATTATCTTACGATTATTATTTATTTATTTTAATTACACAATTAATCAATTATTGATCTCTCGATTTTTCGTCATACCTGTCAGTCTACTGCATGACACCTTCTTGTTTGTTTGTCTGTTTGTGAACAGGATATCTCAAAGTTATGGATGGATTCGGATGAAATTTGGTGGAGAGGTTTGGTATATGACAAGGACGAAATGATTCGATTTTGGTGAAGATCTGGATCCGGATCTGGATCCGATAAATTTTTTAAGTGATTCTTCACCATTGGGAGATAGGGCAAAACCCAATATACTGTATATCACAATATCTCAAAAAGTTGCGGACTAAGTCAGACGAAACTTGTTGGACAGGTTACGTGTGTGACAAGGAAGAATCGATTCAATTTTGGTGAATATCCGAATACGGATATGAGAATTTTTTTACATTTTTTTAAAGAAACAATATGTAATAGTACATGTTTGTATGATGTTTCAAAAAGTTGTGAACGACATGACAAAACTTGGTGGATGAGTTGGTTAGGTGACAAAAACAAGCCGATTCGATTTTGGACAAGCCGATTAGACCCCAGAATTCATGACAACGTGTAGTAAACAGGTCTACAACTCTGGGCATTTTTTATGGTTTTATAACTGTGATACAAGGAAGTAAACACAGGAGGAGGCTATTTAGCCAACAATGCTTGTGCTATATCAATATCTCATGAATCCAATATATTGTTGCACCAGCAGGTGGAGTTGCACCACACTGAAGGAAGACTTAACTCACGTATGTATGAATGCACAGGAGTTTTTAACATGTTGTCCTGTGATGGTTTATACTGTATCAGGAAGGGTCTGTGTGTTGACGGAATACGGTATTTCAAAATGTGAGCCCATAATATTGTCCTGTGGCCTAAAAGACAATGAGAACCTATCTTCTCTAGGACCTATCTCGAGACAAAAAAACTTCCCACGCCTCCTCCCCCCAAGCCCTCTCCCTCCCACAGATCTCCCGATGTCCCTGCTCTCAAATGTTGTGTTTGTGCTTCCCCTTCTCTCCCCATCTTGTCTACCGCTCCCCTTATTATATGTTTTATGTGTCTGTTTTTTTTTTTTGTGTGTGTGATTAATGTTAGCTCTTTCACGAGCCTCGATCCTGTATACAAAAAAAAAAAAAAAGGAGCGCGGAGTGACAGCACCTGCAATGACCTCTGTGCTAGTTTCTCAAGCGCTAACATCAGCCAACATGTACAACGATGATGTAACAAGTTGCTACAGCAGGAAATGTTGGCGTTATCAGGGACACCGCCTCACCATTTATACCCTGAGGCCCGATATGCGTGTGTACTCGGGTAAGGCTGCCTCTACCCGGGGCAATGTGCACTGTTGCGTCAAAGTCCGTAGCACGCACCGACAAACGCAGAACAGGAAATAAAAGTGAGAAAAGAAGACGCACAAAGCAACCGCAAATTCACTGAATAAACAAGGAGTGACGTCTGTAAGTGAAATGGTGATTTGTGGGTGGCTGGTTGTGGCACGCAACGTTCATTCATAAATTACACGGCCTGGCAGGATCTTCCGGATCTTCTGATATCGCCTCTCAGACTGAACTCGGATGACATTGATCCTCAGGTTCCATTCCTCTCAATCAAGCATTGCCTCTGCCTCCAGGCCCGAATACTTCAACATGTTGATGTCGTTGAGAGCTACTCCACCCTGCTTCGGCCTTCCATGTTTATGTGTACGGAGTATAAGATATGGAAACAGGTTCGTTTTTGCCCAGGAATCCTGAGACGTCTTCTAATTTTAACCGGAAACCTTGGAAAAAAAACCCTCAGAACTCTTTATTAGGTCTCTATGTTCCGACCAATGGATATTGAAAGCTGAACGAAGAAGTCGAGGACAGCATCCATCATGTCCCTTCTCCTGGGCCACAGTCAGGGTCCATGTTTTACTTCCATATTGAGCACGACGGACTCGACTGTTTCCATGAACTCCAGTGGAGGCCTGTTGTCCAGGTGTGCTTATATCTTCTTTATTTATTAGACACTAGCAGAAGTACCCGGCGTTGCTGGGCGAGGGAGCGGGGAAGGGGAGGGCAGTGGGGGAAGGGGGGAAGGAAGGGGGAGGAAGGGGGGAAGGGAAGAAGGGGAGGGCGGAGGGAGGGGGGAGGGAGGGGGGAGGGAAGGGGAGAGGGGAGGGGGGAGGCAGGAGAGGAAGGGGGGTCATATATATGCTGGTGAGTGAATGTGGCTCACGTTTCTGAGTTGAGTGTGATGCCGATCAGGAAGAAGAAGCCGTACTACCAAATCTGTACACTTCTGGAATAGTTTGATTTATTTGTATTCAAATTTCTGGTGATTGTTTTGTATTTATTTATGCGAATGTGTACTTGTATATAACTGTCATTAATTTAAAAAGGCTTCGGCACTATCGAGCGATTTTTTTTCAAAAACTCCAAAAAACGATCTATTTTTTTTCTTAATTTTTTGTTTTTGGCCGAAAACACTCCCAGGCACTCACTGATGAACCTCTGAAAGTTTGACGAAGATCCATTCAGCCAACTCTGAGAAAAATGGCGACACACAGACAGACAGACATCTCTATTATATAGTAGATCATACGGATGTAAATGAAAACTCGTTTTACACTGAAAACTCGTTGCACATCACATGCAGTGAATTTACCTCTCTGCACCTTGTATTTATTATTTATTTATTTTTAAACGTTTCTGTACACCGCCCTTGAGGCTCGGTTTAAAGCCACCGTCTACATTTCCAATAGAGGAGACAAAATTACTTGTTTATTGAAAATGTTTTTCGAGTTACTTCAAATGTCAAAGGTCGAAGATTCTGAAATTTGTTAGAAAACTTGTATTTCATGATGTTTGTGATAATATAAGATCATGGACGACATGTCACCCTATCAGGAAGCGAACAATGTAATAAAACTGTAGTGTGGTGCTGGGCACACACGTTAAATACAGGTAGGCCACAACGCTTTGGGTTAGGTCGAGCTCTTTATTGCTTGCTCACTCGTCAGCACTGCGTGCTCCGGGCTGCGAGCCCGCGTGTATATCCGGAGGCCACGCCTCACCTGGGGCGTGGCCGAGACCCACTGGTGCGCGGAATTAAGTCACTGCGCCAGCGAGCCATCGTGTCCGCCACACGCGCCCCCCCAGAATTCCCACGCACCTGAAGGGTCAGTTTTCGGGGCAACCGGATGACCCGGCCGAAGCGTCCTCTGGCGGCTGGTGGCGCCGGGGATGCCGGGATGCCATCTGGGATGCCTCCGGCAGCATCTGGGATGGGTGCATGGCAGGGGGGTGGCGTGACGGCGGGGTTGGGCGGTGCCGGGGGTCCGCCCGCCGGGGGGCGGCCCCGACGCGGGGGCAGAGCCGCTGGCGGGGGGTGGTCCAAGTTGAGGTGGGCCGGCTTGAGGCGGTCCACGGAGACGCGGTCAGGAGTACTGCCGATATCCAGGGTGAAATGCTTCGCCCCGGTCTCCAGCACGCGGAAGGGCCCGTCGTACGGGGACCACAGCGGTGTCCGGTGGGCGTCGTGGCGGACGAACATGTACTCCGCCGTGCGAAGCTCCGGGGCGACGTGCGTTGGCGGGCAACCGTGGTGCGCCGTCGGCACCGGGGTGAACCTCCGGGCGGTCTCCTGCAGGGCGGAGCGCTGCTGTGCCGCGGACCATGGTGCCGTGGAGTCAGGGAGGAACTCGCCCGGCACCCGCAGCGGTTGTCTGAAGACCAACTCCACCGCGGATGCGCGCAGGTCCTCCTTGGGCGCCGTCCTGAGGCCTAGCAGGACCCAGGGGAGCCTGTCGACCCAGCCGCCGTCACGGAGGCTGGCACGGAGCGTGGCCTTCATGGCACGATGGAAGCGCTCGCACAGGCCGTTGGCCTGGGGGTGGTAGGCCGTGGTGCGGTGCAGCTGGACGCCGAGCCCCCGCGCTACTGCCCCCCAGAGCTCTGAGGTGAACTGGGGGCCGCGGTCGGACGAGATGTCCGAGGGGGCGCCGAACCGGGCAACCCAAGTGGCGATGAACGCCTGCGCGACGTCCGCCGCCGTCGTTGCTGCCAAAGGCATGGCCTCCGGCCACTGGGTGGTGCGGTCCACCATGGTGAGAACGTGGGTGAAACCCCGCGAGGGGGGCAGAGGTCCCACCAAGTCCACGTGAACGTGGTCGAACCGACGTTCGGGCACAGGAAACGGGGCCAGCGTGGCCTGGGTGTGGCGGTGAACCTTCGCGCGCTGGCACGCGAGGCACATCCTGGCCCAATCGCGGACGGCCTTCCGGAGGCCATGCCAGACGAACTTGTCGGCGACCAGCTTCTGGGAGGCTTTCATGCCCGGATGGGATAGGCCGTGGATGGCGTCAAAAACCCGGCCCTGCCAGCCAGCGGGCACGATGGGGCGAGGCCGGCCGAGGGAGACGTCGCACAAGAGGGCCGTGCCCGCGCCGTCGAACGGTACCTCGGTGATGCGGAGGCCCGTGACGGCGGTCCGAAAAGCCTGGACGGCGGGGTCGGCGGACTGGTCCGCCACCATCCGGGCATAGTCGATCCCAAGGTGGACCGCGTGGACGACGGACCGGGAAAGGCAATCCGCCACTGGGTTGTCCTGCCCCGCGAGGTGCCGGATGTCTGTCGTGTATTCGGACACGGCCGAGAGGTGACGCTGCTGCCGGGCCGACCACGGCTCGGCGACCTTGGCCATCGCGAAGACCAGGGGCTTGTGGTCGACGAAGGCTGCGAACGGGCGGCCCTCGAGCAGATGGCGGAAGTGCCGGACCACCAGGTGGAGCCCGAGCAGCTCACGGTCGAAGGTACTTTAGCGGCGTTCGTGCGGGCGAAGCTGCCGGCTAAAAAACGCCAGCGGTTGCCAAGCACCACGCACCCACTGCCCGTGCACCGCACCCACCGCGTAGTCCGACGCGTCGGTGGTGAGGGCGATCGGTGCATCGGGCGCCGGGTGCGCGAGCATGGTGGCGTTAGCCAAGGCGAGCTTCGCGCCCGTGAACGCCGCGTCCATCTGCTCGGTCCAGGCAACGTCGCCTTTGCCCGGCTTCCCCCAGAGGGCCTCGTGCAGGGGGCGCAGGAGCTGGGCGATGCGGGGCAGGAAACGGTGATAAAAGTTCACCATGCCCAGGAACTCCTGGAGCCCCTTGATCGTGCGGGGGCGCGGAAAACCCCTGACCGCCTCCACCTTGGCCGGTAAGGGGATGGCCCCGTGCCTGGTGACGCGGTGCCCCAAAAAGTCGATTTCGGTGACGCCGAACCGGCACTTGGCGGGGTTGATGATCAGGCCATGCCGGCCCAGGCATTCGAAGAGCGTGCGGAGATGGCGGAGGTGCTCCTCACGGGACGTACTTGCGACGAGGATGTCGTCCAGGTAGACGTACATGAAGTCCAAGTCGCACAAGACGCTGTCCATCAGCTGCTGGAACGCCTGGGCTGCATTCTTCAACCTGAAGGACATCCGCAGAAACTCGAAGAGGCCGAATGGTGTGATGATGGCCGTCTTCGGTATGTCCTCTGGCCTGACGGGGACCTGGTGGTATCCGCGGATGAGGTCCACCTTGGAGAAGAGGGACATTTTCGCCAACCGGGCAGAAAAGTCCTGGATGTGAGGGACCGGGTAGCGGTCGGGGTGGTAGCATCGTTGAGGTGGCGGTAGTCTCCGCACGGCCGCCACCCACCGCCGGGCTTGGGCACAATGTGCAGCAGCGATGCCCATGCGCTGTTGGAGCGCCGGACAATGCCCAGCCGCTCCAGCATGGCGAACTCCTCCTGCGCCACGGCGAGCTTCACCGGGTCGAGGCGGTGCGCCCGGGCATAGACCGGTGGCCCGATGGTGGGGATGTGATGCTCCACCCCGTGCTTGACGGCCACCGCCGAGAAGGTGGGCCGCGTGAGGGCCGGGAAACTGGCGAGGAGGCGGGTGAACTCGTCCACTGCCGGAAGCGTGCAGACCAACCTTGCCGGGACCGAACCGCTCAGCAAGCCGCTTGGCGAGCCGCTCGGTGAGCCGCCCAGGGAGCTGCTCAACGAACTGCTCAGCGCGCAAGTGAGCGAGCTGAAGGTTTCGGCTTGAACAAGGCGTCTGTGCCTCACGTCCACCAGCAGCCCATGCGCACAGAGGAAGTCCGCTCCGAGTAGGCCCATGGGGACACTAGCGGTAACGAACGTCCACTGAAAGTGCTGCCTCCCGAACCGCAGCGAGAGACAACGCTTCCCGAACATGCGGATGGGCGTGCCGTTGGCGGCAAGCAAAGCGGGGCCACGGCCCGCAGCTTGCCTGTCGGACGTGGAGGCGGGGAGGACGCTCACCTGCGCTCCCGTGTCGCACAGGAAGCGACGACCCGAGGAGGTGTCTGTTATGAACAGAAGGCTGCCAATATGGCCGACGCTCATGGCAGGAAGCGAGCGCCGGCCTGGCCGTTTCCCGACCTGCCAAAAGTACAAGGCGGGCGGCAGGACCTGGCCTTGTGGCCGAACCTGGTATGGAACTGGCACCAGGTCTGGCCCGGTGGTGGTTGACGCGCCGGTCGTGACGACGGTGGTGGGCGTGGCGGCGGTCATGCACGGATCCGTCAAACCTACGCCGTGTTCGGGAGGATCCGAATGCCATGCCACGTGGCGATCCGCCAAACCTACGCCGTATTCGGGAGGATCCGAACGCCATGCGACGTGGCGATCCGAACCACCCGTGCCGTGCGCGGTGCCGGGATCCACGACGGCCGTGCTATATGCCGGCCGTGCGTCGTGGGCCGCGAAAAACTTGTCCGCCTCCCTGGCCAGGGCACGCGGTTCCGTAATGGTCGAACCGGCGAGCGCGAGTTGCACCTGTACAGGTAGCTGGCAGAGGAAGAGAGCACGGAAGAGGAAATCCGCGTGGCCGTCGCCGAGCAGGGACAGCATGTAATCCATGCGGGCGGACGGTCGTGTGTCGCCGAGTACGGGAAGGTCCAAAAGACGTTCAGTGCGGTCGGCCTCTGTGAGGCCAAACGTGTCGAGGAGAAGCCGCTTGAGCGCCACGTACTTGCTCTCGTCCGGCGGGTGCCGGAGGAAGGACACGACTCGGGCGGCCGTGCCGGATCCAAGGGCAGCGACCATGTAAAAGTACCTCGTGTCATCCGCCGTGATGCCCCGGAGCTGGAATTGGGCCTCGGCCTGTAGAAACCAGGTGTCGGCCTGCGCTTCCCAGAACTCCGGTAGCTTGATCGCGACAGCGTTGGTGGCCATAGCGCGTTCGGGGAACAGCAACGGCTGAACCAGTCGGAGGTCACCAGTGTAGTGTGGTGCTGGGCACACACGTTAAATAAAGGTAGGCCACAACGCTTTGGGTTAGGTCGAGCTCTTTATTGCTTGCTCACTCGTCAGCACTGCCGTGCTCCGGACTGCGAGCCCGCGTGTATATCCGGAGGCCACGCCTCACCTGGGGCATGGCCAAGACCCACTGGTGCGCGGAATTACGTCACTGCGCCAGCGAGCCATCGTGTCCGCCACAAAACCATCAAAAACCGACTTTTCTAAATTTCGGGACCTTGTGACCTTGTGACCTTGACCTTGGGGCGGAAATGAAAAATCGAGCTCCGTGGGGCTAGACACATGATATTGGCCTAACCAAATACCGAAACCCCTGTCAGATTACACCAAACCCCTCGGAGAAGATGCAGCTTGAACTCGATTACCCCCAAAAAGACATGTTTTTCGGGCGTGGCTCCGCCCACAATGGGCGCAATGCGTCCACTCTCGGCAGGACACAACTAGATCATGATATCAACCTCCCACCCAAGTTTCATCAAGATCGGATGATATCATCGGGTAGTTATGCTGCGGACAGACAGAGACACACACAGACACACACACAGACAGACGCACACACATGACGAATATAGTGGTCACATGATAACTCGTGAACCAATAACCAACCCAGATCGTACCATTTAGAAAGCGAATAATGCCAATCCCATTTGTACAATTGCAAGAATAACAGACAAAGCAAGAATAAATGAATAATGCAACGATTTTGAATTTCCAGTGAAATGAAAAAGATCTTACCTGCGACTTGTTTACCATAAACACACCAGGAACGAATGCGGTGACGCAATTTGCCCGGAAAGAGAAGCCGTGCTGACGTACATGCCTTTGTCATCATATTGATTGTACTTTCTTTTTCAATCTCCATCAGGCCACCCTAATTGCATCTTCTCTCCCATTGCAGTCAGCCTTTTGCACCATATATTGCACGTTTTAACTCGGCTTCCCGCAAGAGAACCTCGAAGCAGCCAAGTTGTTTCAAGGACGTCCATACATCACCTGGAATATCGAGTGTGAACTGCGCTTCGGACAAACACTCCAACACTACACAGTTGGGAATGCAGAATATCATTTGTTTTCATGTTCCTCACAGTGGCAACATTTGTTTTGCCTTTACTGATGTATGTACAATGTACATGTACATGTATATATAATTATTTATATATATATGTGTGTGTGTGTGTGTGTGTGTGTGTGTGTGTGTGTGTGTGTGTGTGTGTGTGTGTGTGTGTGTGTGTGTACCACGGTTTAGAATAGGTACACCGTATCCCTGCGTGTCGAAAGAGGCGACTAAAAGGGTTGGCGTCAGCAAGGGCATCCGGCCATAAAAACATTGCCTCAACTAGAACGCCACTCAGTCGAGCGCATACTCCGCCGTGGGTTTAGTTGGAATAATACGTTTTGTTTAACACCCCCTCTCCCCAAAACAATAAATGAAGAAGAAAGTAAGCCCTAACTGTCAGAGAATTTATTTTGATATATCTCGGAATTAGAGGAGAAAAACATCATTTAAGAATAAGAATAAAAGCTTTAATGCAGAAAAACAGAAAAAATCTTTCCCAAAAAAATTCCCAAAATTTTTTCCTGGATCCGGAATAATATCCTGAGCTTCACCAAAAACTAATCAATTCTTCCTTATCCCAAGGGCAATCATCCCACCAACTTTCATCCAAATCCGTTCAGAACTTTTCCAGATATCTTGTTCACAAACACACGAACATACGAACACACACACGGACGGACACGATCGAATGCGTTACTCCCTGGCGGGAGTAATAAACCTGAAAATCGCAGAGCCAGAACCAGAATTATTTATTTGGTCTGGGAAGCCCATGCGAGGTTTCTTCTTCTTCAGCCTCTCACAACCCCAGGTGAATATGCGATCTTTAAAAAAAAAGTTGGAATTTTGCCAAATCTGTTTTATCCGTTTGTTAATATACCTCAGCCATTAACAAATCTGGAACTAAGTCTTTATAATTTCATCAAATACTGACACCGTGAATGATTCGCTGAGGTAAATGTTGATATCTCTTCTGAGGTTTTAAAAAAAAAACAGTTTTAAAGCATTATACGTATCAAACGATACATTTTATGAAACGGGGAAACGTAATACACACTTTGGTGGTTTTAAAATGACAGAATATGTCTTTATTAGAAGAAAAAAAATGAACATTGAAGACGACGCTGCTAAAAAAAATACACCGCTCTAACGCATAACCACGAGTTTAAACTACATTTACAACAAATGTGAAAACTATTTTCATGTCACAATGTTAAATATAGAATATATAGAAGATAATGTCAAAAAAAAATGAGCCCTATCTTCCAATGGTAAACAATCCTTCAAAAAATTCCTGGATCGGGAATAATATCCTGAGCTTCACCAAAAACTAATCAATTCTTCCTTATCCAAAGGGCCATCATCCCACCAACTTTTATCCAAATCCGTTCAGAACTTTTCCAGATATCTTGTTCACAAACACACGAACACACACGGACACGAGTGAATGCATTACTCCTTGGCGGGAGTAAAAAGGGAACCATGACAATTACAACTACATATGGGCAGGGTTACAGCCCGAAGTACCCCGTGGGGGAAGCCACTCCCTCTCGACAAAACTCAAGGTGGGGAACCCGATCGAAGCAAGGGTGGAAATCATTCCATTTATGACGACGAAACGTCTGATGCCCGCCGTGGTGATCGGTTTCTGAGGTTTGGGACATGGAATGTAGGGACAATGACAGGGAGATCAGGAGAAGTGGTGGAAGTATTGGTCAGAAGAAGAGTGGACATATGTTGTGTGCAGGAGACGAGATGGAAGGGAAGTGGTGTGAGAATGGTGAAGGGTAGGCAGGGACAGAAATACACGTTTATGTGGAAAGGGTGCCTGGAGGGCGTGAATGGTGTTGGTATCCTGTTTTCTGAGGTGTTTGTATACAGTGTGGTGAGTGTGACTAGAGTGAGTGATAGGTTGATGATGGTGAGAATGATGATTGGAAAGCTCTTGGTGAACGTCATCTCGGGATATGCTCCGCAGGTTGGTCGGAGCGATGAAGAGAAGGACAAGTTCTGGTGTGCGATAGAGAAGCTGATGGGAAACGTGAAAGATGAGGAAGTTGTTGTGGTAGGAGGAGACCGAAATGGACATGTGGGAAGGAGTATGGACGGTTTTGAGGGAGTTCATGGGGGTTACGGATATGGTGTGAGAAATGGAGAAGGTGAAAGGATTTTGGAGTTTGCTGATGGAGCTGATTTGTTGATTTGTAATACTCAGTTCCAGAAAGAGGATAATAAGCTTGTTAAATACACATCAGGTGGGTCGACGACAACCGTTGACTACCTGATGGTACATAGGCGAAATAGGAGGCACCTCCAGGACACAAAGGTGATCCCGGGGGAGGAGGCTGTTTCACAGCACCACTTGGTTGTCTGCGACATAAGGATGAAAGGTGCGAGAGAGCTCAGCGGGTGAAGTACCAACCGAGAATGAAGGTGTGGAGGTTGAAAGAGGTGACAGTGAGGGAGGCATTAAAAGAGAGGCTGAGTATGGTAGAGGATGATGTGGTTGAGCTTGAAAGTGGTTGGATGTCAATGAAAGAGAGTCTGTTGGGAGCCGTTGGTGAGGTATGTGGATCCACCGAGGACCACCGAGGCACTCGGAAACATGGTGGTGGGATGATGAAGTTGGAAAGAGGATTGACAAGAAGAGGAAGACGTTCAAGGAGTGGCAGAAGGTGAAGGGTACGGGGGCAGAAAAGGCAGAACATTAAAGTTGTAAGGCAGCCAAGAAGGCTGCAAAGAAGGAGGCAGCAAAGGCGCACGAGGCATGTAGGAAAATGTTCGGAGAACGCTTGGATTCGAAAGAGAGTCAGAGAGCGGTATTCAGGATTGCAAAGCAGATAGCGAAAGAGAGGTGTGATGTGATGGGGGTGAGTTGCTTGAAGGATGAAGTGGGACAAATCGTTGTGGACCCAGATGGAATTCAAGGAAGATGGAAGAGATATATGGAAATGCTGTTGAATACAGAGAATGACTGGGATGGCAACATAGAGAGTAACCCAGTTTTAGGACCGGCAGAGAAGATAACTGAGAAGGAAGTTGAGGAAGCGATAAAAGCAATAAAAACCACCTTTAGAGGCCATTTTTCCCCGCAAAGCGGGGGTTGGCCTTTTTCGGAAACCGTGGTTGTTGTGGTTTTTCGGTCCCCTTTTTGAAGCAATGTTTTACGGCCGGATGCCCTTCCTGACGCCAACCCTTTTTGCCGCCTTTAACGACAAACAGGGAATTACCAATGAACTGGTACTCAATTTGCCGACCTCGGAAGGATGACAGGCTGAGTCAACCCCCCTGGCATTAATTCAGCAATCGACCGGGATTCGAACCCAGGATCCTTGGTATCCTAAGCCTAAGCCGGCACCCTAGCCGCTAGCCCAACACCAGGGTCAACACCAGATAAAAGCAATGAAGAGTAGAAAAGCCGGAGGGCCGACGGGAGTTGTGGGAGATATGTTGAAGGCAGCAGGAAGTTGGGGTGTGAAGAGAATGACACAGATCTGTAATTTGGTGGTGAAAGAAGGCCGCATTCTATTGGATTGGGAACTGAGTACTCTCGTCCCTCTCTACAAGGGGAAAGGTGACCCTCTGGACTGTGGCTCATACCGAGCGATAAAGTTATTGGAGCATGGAATGAAGGTATTGTAAAGGGTGTTGGAGAGGAGGATAAGGAAGAAGGTGAAGATCGACGAAATGCAGTTTGGATTTATGCCAGGAAGAGGAACGACAGACGCGCTTTTTTATTGTAAGGCAGTTGCAGGAGAAGTACATGGAGAGGAGGAAGAAGTTGTTTCTTGGGTTTGTTGATCTGGAGAAAGCATTCGATGGGGTTCCACGTCAAGTATTGGCATGGGCATTGAGGAAGTTAGGAGTGGAGGAATGGTTGATCAGAGTAGTGATGGCAATGTACAAAAGAGCGCGCACAGCTGTAAGGACGTAGGACGGGAACAGTGGTGAGTTTGAGGTGAAGGTGGGAGTGCATCTGGGTCGGTACTAAGTCCACTACTATTTGTAGTTGTGATGGAGGTGCTGGCTCAGAATGTAAAGGAGGGTTTACCGTGGGAGTTGTTGGATGCAGATGATCTAGTGTTAATTGCGGAGAGTATGGATGGTCTGAAGGAGAAGATTAACAAGTGGAAGGAATGTATGGAGACAAAAGGTCTGATGGTGAATATCGGAAAGACGAAGGTGATGGCAAATGGTAAAGTATGTGGTGAGGTGGAAAGAACTGGGAAGTGGCCGTGTGCAGGAAGGGTGTCGGAGTGAACTCCATTCAATGTACAATGTGCGCTGAGTGGGTTCATCAAAAATGTAGTGGTCTGAGAGGGTCATTAACCAGTGTGGCAGCTACATTCAAATGTAAGGTGTGCATAGAGGGAGCTGCAGATGGAGGAAATGTTGAGTTGGATCTTGGAGACGGCGTGAAGCTGGAAGATGTGAAAACATTTTGCTACCTCGGAGACATGCTGAATGGAGAAGGTGGATAAGACTCGGCAACGGTTGCTGGAGTGAGATGTGCATGGAAGAAGTTTCGGGAACTGAGTGGCGTGCTGACGAGGAGGGGAATGTCGTTGAAGCTGAAGGAAAAGATGTATGCTGCATGTGTGAGAAGTGTTATGATTTATGGGAGCGAGACATGGGTAATGAATGTGGAGCAGCAACGAAGGCTGGAAAGGGTGGAAATGCGAATGGTTCGGTGGATGTGCGGAGTATCGTTGAGAGAGAGGAAGACAAATGATGAATGGGAATAGAGCCTGTGATGGATGCTGTGAAGAGAAACAGGTTGAGATTGTTTGGTCATGTGTTGAGGAAGGATGAAAGTGACTGGTTGAGAAGAGTGATGGAAATGAATGTAGAAGGAAGAAGAGGATGGGGAAGACCAAGACAGACCTGGCTCAAGATGGTGGAAGAAGAAATGCGGGCAAAGGGGTTAACAAGGGGAGATGCAGAAAATAGGGTAAAAATGGAGAAGATTGTCATGGGGCCCGCAAGGCTAGCCCCTGTTCTAGCAGGGAAAATGGCCTTAAAATGCCTGTTGTTGTTGTGTTGTCCAATCAATTGAATTTACCACAGGTGGACTCCAATCAAGGTCTAGAAACATCTCAAAGATGATCAAGAGAAATGGGAGGCACCTGAGATAAATTTCAAGTTTCATAGAAAAGGGTCTGAATACTTATGTAAATGTGATATTTCAGTTTTTTATTTTTAATAAATTTGCAAAACTTTCTAAAATCCTGTTTTCTCTTTGTCATTATGGGGTATTGAGTGTAGATTGATGAGGGACAAAATGAATTTAAAAGATTTCAGCAAAAGGCTGCAACATAACAAAATGTGAAAAAAGTGAAGGGGTCTGAATACTTTCTGAACACTGTATATCTTTGGGGGAGGGGGGAGGGGAGCTTTGACATGTGGACAAATTTACCCATGCAAAGAGTGCTGTAACCTCCTAACCTCAGTGTTGCCCAGATAAAGAGGATATTGTAATACTCTCTGCCAACACCACCAGGTGGCACTACACGGTATACATTTACATAGATAATTTACTCCCCTCCCCTCTCCCCTTTTGCCCCCCCACCTTACACTCCCACGTGAGGTCTCGGCCACAAAGCCTGTGTTACCTCCCACATAAAGTTGTATTTGTATTTACTATTTTGAGAGAGACCTGCAGTGTGGCCCCACGGTGTTCACACACGTTGGATTAACATTGGTGCCTGAGGAGCACAGGCTGGAGACCCCTCATCTTGGGAAAGCTAACATCGGAAAAGTTAACTCCTCCAGTAGTATGTTCCATTACCAATCAGCTAGCTATCGCTTGCCAAGGTAGCCGTTCCTTCCCCCCTCCATTCATCCCATCTCCATCCTCCATTTCCCCCTCCCCCTCGTCTCTGCCCCCCTTTCTTAATATTTCCATGAGCAAAGCATCCCTGTGTTGCCCAGCAACGCCGAGTGCCTTTGCTCCTTATACATAATACTCTGTATGTCGTGTTGTGACAAAGTACATGTTTCAACATAATGACGAGGAACTGCTTTTGCTCATAGACGCAAGAGACGTGACGTCCAACCTTTTGATGTGGTATATGGTTGGAGGTATCTTTTCTCAAGGTTATTTTGTGATACCCTTCTCAGGCTTTATCTACATATTACATGTGCAAAAACCTTTGGCCTCTCTTCGCACCACCTTTGTATTCTCCCTCCTTCCGGACCCCTGGCTTCGCACGCACGTGTTCCCCCGACTTTACGTTAATCTCTTTCACCCCCTCGTTACTAATATCGACTTTCCAAACAGTTTTCTCGATTCCCAAACAACATTTTCTTTGCATCAAGTTATTTGAATATTGTTCGTGGGATTGCTGGAATGTACATAGTTGTACTTTACAGTTCCCCGAGCTGTGAATGCAGTTTGTCGTCGCATTGATCGAGGGCAGGAATCGGCAGAGTGCACCTTCTGCTGATTTATTCGAACTTGTTAGTGAAAGGTGTTTCCTCGAGCCATCGCTATTTTCCTATAACCGCCGAATACAGCTGAGCTCAATAAAACTGTCATAACGAGAATGTGCAGAGAAGAGCAGCGCAGCTACTTACCGGAATGGCTTATTATTCCGACATACACTGTTTGTTTTCGTGCATACAAAGTACCTGGCAGGCTGGCAGGATTACCCAGCATTGCCCGCTGATGTTCTAATCCTGTTGGAATTTTGCAGAAATCAATTTGGTTTTTCGATTTTTTTGTGGGTGCCGAAAACACTTCCCGAGACCCACTAAGGAAAATTTATATTTAATATTATAGTATTACCCACACACACTAATCGGGGATAAGTTAATATTACCTTTCATATCTCTCCAAAAGGCTCAGGCACCATGGAGAGATTTTTTTTTTAATACAAAAAAAAGAAAAACTTTTTTTTGCCCAAAACACTCCCAGGCACTCACTGAAGAACATCTGAAAAATTGACGAAGATCCGTTCAGCCATCTTTGAAACACATGGGGGCACACATACATACAGACAGAGAGACAGATAGATAGACAGACAGACAGACAAAAACAGCTCTCTTATGGTGAAGAAGATGACCAACGATGGCATTATTATTATTATTATTAGTCGACATGCTCTATATGGAGCCAGTGGCTGGGAAGCCGGGGTGATGGCGATAGGGGGTGGGGGGGGGGGAACCACCTCCTGCCTTTGCCAGGGGGTGCGGGGGGCCGTGGGGGCAGAAAGTGCCTTATCACGCAGAAGCCCAGAAAGATCTGACGAGATTGCTGAACGCACAGAGAGAGGGAAGCGGTTTCGAAAATGCCTCTTATATCCTTTCGCTGGCAACAGTTCTGTCCTCTCAAGGCTTTAGGGGCCTTCAGGAGGCAGACCTCAACATTTCCTCCACAAAAGGATTCCCTAATCGCAATTTATCCTGGATTTGGTCAATTTTCACTGCGATAAGACACGGCACGCACATCATGGCAGCGAATGACGCTACCTGTACCTGACAACAAGCGTATAGCTGCCATCCAGCTACGTACACTGAGCTAGGTTAGCGATAGTGCTGCGTTGTACACTAGTACAGGTACCACTAATTGGTTTCATTGATAATTCTTGGTATTGTGATTAATTACAAAAATGAACAAGCGTTACGCCTCGGTCCCCCGTCGTTGAAGTGACGAGTTGACAAAGTGGAAGACGCAAGGCGGCCATCTTGGATTTTGACGTGGCGACCCAATTTTCAATAGCGTTCTTCCTTAAGCCTAGATACACCCACACACCAGATTACAAGTTGGTAATTCGCTTATTTTTCAAGATATTTCGCTCACAAGGTTCAGACATACATGGCATCAGACATACATGGCGGCGGCCATCTTGGATTTTGACGTGGGTTGCACCCACACACCAAATTAGAATTCGGTCCTTCGCTTTCGCACGCACGGACGCACGCACGCACACACGGACGCACGCACGCACACACGGACGGAGGGGAAAACCATAGTCCCCCTTTCGCTCCGCGGTGCGACAGGGGACAATAATCGTACCCCACGTGGGTGATATCACTTTTTGGGACCTCTTGGTGTGAAACAGCGACTGGATTCTGTTTTAATCACGAGCGTCATGATCCATGATGTGTAAATCTGATGATGCTTTTTAGCCCCATTTGAGGCCTCAACTTCTTCTTCAACTTGCAACTTGCTGTTTATCTCCAGTTTTTATGTCTCCGCCGACAAAGTCGCCGCATTGTTTTCGTGTTGTCCGTCCGTCCGTCCGTCCATCCGTACGGGCTAAACCTCGTTTTTCTCAGCAACCACATGTCCGATTCAGACGAAACCTTCAGGGTAGCAGTAACACCCATGCAGAATGTTTTTATAATTGTGACGTCATAGGTCACGTGGTATGGCAGCCATTTTGGTTTAAAAGTAAATAATTAAAAAATAATTTATCAGAACTTGGCACATTGTGAAGTACTCCCAATGGGGAACAAAAGCATGAAGATGACATCATAGGTGAAGTGGTATACCAGCCAAAAATGTTTTAATCGAGTTCCTTATCCTAAAAATCTGAAATTGCATGCACATGATCTACGGCCCATTTGTATTGAAATATTAAATTTATGACATCATAGGTCACATGGTTTGGCAGCCATATTGGATTGAAGGAAAATATTAAATAACTAGGACGTGCCCGTACGTGGGTGCCCGTTCCGTGGCCAAAAAAAAAAAAAAAAAAAATTTCCAAATTTAAATCAAGTGTACCTCCCTGTCTTTGCTAGCCATGACATTCGATGCCATTGACCATTGCCACTCCTACGCCACGGTGAGGCGACAGGGTAGGATTTGTAGGAGACCTGAAAGTGCAGTGTCAGTATGTATTCCATGTTCGAATTGTTTTAGTTTTAAAATAGTTTAAAAAAAAAAAGGTTTGCAAAGCATATCAGCAAATTGAAACAGAATTGAAACAGAGCAGAATTCGTTATTATTATTATATTACTACAAATTATTACAAATTATTACATTACAAATTTTATTCGTTAATGTTAATTCCCTGCCATCACCCACTGCCATCACCCTCTGCCATCACCCTCCCATCACCCTCCCATCACCCTGCCATCACCCTCCCATCACCCTGCCCCATCACCCTGCCCCATCACCCTGCCCCATCACCCTCCCATCTCCCCCCCATCACCCTCACATCACCCTCCCATCACCCTGCCATCTCCCTCCCACCACCCTCTGCCATCACCCTCTGCCATAACCCTCCCATCACCCTGCCATCACCCTCTGCCATCACCCTCTGCCATCACCCTCTGCCATCACCCTCTGCCATCACCCTCTGCCATCACCCTTCCATCACCCTGCCATCACCCTCCCATCACCCTGCCATCACCCTGCCATCACCCTGCCCCATCACCCTGCCCCATCACCCTCCCATCTCCCCCCCATCACCCTCCCATCACCCTCCCATCACCCTGCCATCTCCCTCCCACCACCCTCTGCCATCACCCTCTGCCATCACCCTCTGCCATCACCCTCTGCCATCACCCTCTGCCATCACCCTCTGCCATCACCCTCTGCCATCACCCTCTGCCATCACCCTCTGCCATCACCCTGCCATCACCCTCCCATCACCCTGCCATCACCCTCCCATCAACCTGCCCCATCACCCTGCCCCATCACCCTGCCCCATCACCCTCCCATCTCCCTCCCAAACAAAGAATAATAAAAATTGTCTACATGTACATTGTACACACCTTTATGTCGTTAGCACCACTTCATAAACAACATTGCAGAGGAAACGGCGCTTCTTCTTTGTTTCCTCGTCCTGGGCAAGAATGCGGAGGCTGCTGGATCTGCCAACCCTACAGGTCGCCACGTAGAACTGGCAATGGCTGAAGAAGTCTCTTGGGCAGAAGATCCCAACATGGTGTAGCGACTGCCAAAAGAAGTTGTGCACTTATTTTGATGAAATCTTTTCGTAACAATTTTTCTTCAATCAATAAATAAATAATAAGAATTGTCCACATGTACACACCTGTATGTCGTTAGCAGCTCTTCATAAACAACATTGTTGAGGAAACGGCACTTCTCCAGGAGATCCTAACATGGTGTACAACTGGCAAAAGAAGTTGTGCACTTTTTTTGATGAATTCGTTTCGAAACAATTTTTCTTCAATAAATAAATAATAATAAAAATTGTCTACATGTACATTGTACACACCTTTATCTCCTTAGCACCTCTTCATAAACAGCATTGCAGAGGAAACGGCGCTTCTTCTTTGTGTCCTCGTCCTGGGCAAGAATGCGGAGGCTGCTGGATCTGCCAACCCTACTGGCCGCCACGTAGAACTGACAATGGCTGAAGAAGTGTCTTGGGCAGAAGATCCCAACATGGTGTAGCGACTGCCAAAAGAAGTTGTGCACTTATTTTGATGAAATCTTTTCGTAACAATTTTTCTTCAATCAATAAATAAATAATAAGAATTGTCCACATGTACACACCTGTATGTCGTTAGCAGCTCTTCATAAACAACATTGCTGAGGAAACGGCACTTCTCCAGGAGATCCTCACATGGTGTACGACTGGCAAAAGAAGTTGTGCACTTATTTTGATGAAATCTTTTCGTAACAATTTTTCTTCAATCAATAAATAAATAATAAGAATTGTCCACATGTACACACCTGTATGTCGTTAGCAGCTCTTCATAAACAACATTGCTGAGGAAACGGCACTTCTCCAGGAGATCCTCACATGGTGTACGACTGGCAAAAGAAGTTGTGCACTTTTTTTGATGAATTCGTTTCGAAACAATTTTTCTTCAATAAATAAATAATAATAAAAATTGTCTACATGTACATTGTACACACCGTTATCTCGTTAGCACCTCTTCATAAACAACGTTGCTGAGGAAACGGCGCTTCTTCTTTGTTTCCTCGTCCAGGGCAAGAATGCGGAGGCTGCTGGATCTGCCAACCCTACTGGCCGCCACGTAGAACTGACCATGGCTGAAGAAGTCTCGTGTGCAGAAGATCCCAACATGGTGTAGCGACTGTCCTTGGGATTTATTCACAGTCATGGCAAAGCAGGGTCGTACCGGAAACTGCCGACGCTGCAGAGTGAACGGGAACATGTTGTCAGATGGACTCAAGGTTATGCGTGGAATGAGCAATGTGCGTCCAGAATTGACACCCATCACAGATTGTGCAACCAACAGATTTGGAAGGATCTGAAGTATGATGTACCTTGAGCCATTGCAGTGCCCGCTTTGCTGGTCGAAGTTTCGCAGCAGCATGATTACCATACCCACCTTGAGAGAGATTCGATGTGGCGGCATACCAGATGGACAGAGGGTGTTCAGGAACTCAGGCGGATACAAATGATCACCCTCAGATTCCGCTGTATCGACGCTACAGCAAACATGTTCCTCCCCTGGAAATATGGTCGTCATGTAGGCATTTACCTGATCGACTTCGGAATTGGTCGGACATAGTATAACACGCTCGCATAGCCACTTGGGGTTGCTAATGTTGTTATGCAAGTCTTCGTACACCCAAGTGACAATATCCTGAAGTTTTTCACCTGGAAGAATGAGCGGTTCCCTGAGCTCAATAGCAAATTCACCCTCTTCTGGATTGACAGGAATCTTCCCTTCACCCAGATCCAGCAGGAATTTTGCAAAATCAGATTCGTCCTGTTGTTCTCCAGCACCCTGCATGATCCTCATGTTTACTCTGAGACGAAGTATCTGCACTTTTCTCCACAGGTATGAGCTCTTGAAGCACCTTCCAACTATGTCAATACGGCTACCGTGTGGCACAACAGTAAGGATCTGCCTCCAGTCACCACTGAAAACCATTGCGATGCCGCCAAATGGGTCCTCTGAGCCCCGAAGCCACTGGAATGTTCGATCTGCTGCCTCCAATGCGCGACGATCCATCATTGAAACCTCATCCACCACCATTAGATTAGTCATGCGTATGAGTGCTGCAGTGGTGTCATTTTCACTGATGTTGCAAGTGGACTCATCAGTGAGAATGAGAGGACACTTGGTCCTACTATGGAAGGTGGCCCCTTTAGGCAGCAGCGTAGCTGCAATACCACTTGCAGCAGTTGCAAGAGCCACTTTGCCCATTGCTCGCACTTTGTTGAGTATATGAGACAATGTGAATGTTTTCCCAGTCCCACCACTTGCATCAACTGCAAGCATGCAGCCATGTCCGTGTTCCACACTCCGCATCACTGTATCGACAACAACGCGCTGCTCGTCATTAAGAAGGCACTCTGTTTGAGCGATGTGAGCCTCAAGTTCTCCTATATTGTGCACTGTTTCGTGCTCGATGACGCGCGGAATGCGAGACTGGAAATGAACTGGTTCAGGCTCAGGAAGGCCAAAGGTCTTACTGAGCGAAAAGCCGTGGCACTCAACTTTGTTCCTCAGCTCTTGTAGCACTGCACTCACAATGCGTCCATTTGGTTCATTCACACCTGTTGCACGCATGAAGTCCTCGCACAGCACATACTTGTGCCTTTCCCAGAACTGCACGTGGTTGCCTCTGAGAACGAATATGAGCATGTTGGCAAATACTTCGCGGACTGCAGGGCCAAATGCAATATTTGCAGCCTCTTCCATAATAGAATCCACCTCCTGGTCATTGTCAACGATGCCATATGCAATGCAGGCTGCCAGATAGGTCTCCATGACCCTACCACCAACACGACGGAGATCCTGAAAGCATGTGGGGCCAGGCACGCGGTACAGTAGCATGCGGAGATAGTACAACTCGGCAGTATGTGAGTTGACGGGAATAATGGGGAGCCGCCCAACCGTATCAGCCTTACGGTTATCCTGGAAACTCAGCCTTCTCTTCCGCAATTGAAACCTTTTCCTCAAGTAGGTGAAGTGTTGGAATACATCTGGATATAGAACATGACGCATGTGTGGATGGAGATTCATGGCTTCGAAAAAGGCGGTGAGGGTTGTTGCAGGGGGTCCTGACTCTGCCACGTTCTGTACGGCACCTTCGTCATTGAACGTGATCACCTGCTCATCCTGTAGATGGAGTGCCAGGATCTCGACTGGTGGGTACTTGCGTTGAATGGGGAAATCGTATATGCGCCAGTATCCCTCAGATGCGGTGATGTAACGCCCTAGTTCGTAGCGTGCCACTTCATCATGTCGTAATGCCTCTCGCATCCTCTCATGAGGCTCAAGTCTGACCAGGCACTGGTCCGGGCCCTTTTCAAGGTATTTGTACAGGTACTTGACACAGGTGACAGCACAGACGATCTCAAGGTTGATGTGAGCATCGTACCTGAGGACAATATATGGATTGTAAGGCACAACCCATGCATTGTTAACTAATACGTTAGCACCGCCTCGTATTGTCTTCATGATGGGATCACCAGGTGCAGCTTCTGCCCGTCTTCTGTACAGGGGATAGGAGTCATCAGAGAAGCTTGTCGTTTGTCGTAGGGCTTTGGGATAGTCCTTTGTGCACTTCCGGTCTGCCATGCAAGGGCTCAAGATGTTCCATTCCCCACATGGGCCGTGAATCATGTGTGATGTCACAATACGGTGTAGTTCCGGATTTGTGAGTCTGTCAGGAATCTCAGCAGAGACCACGCGATCGACATCTGCTGGTGTTCTGGGCTTGTCGCGAGGTACCACGGTCAGGAGCATGTGTATATGGGGAAGGTGACGCTTTTGCGTTTCCTTCACCATCACGTAAGCGTCCACATGCCCCAAGATGTCATGCTTGAGGATGTCTGCGAGGAGTGCTTCCACCTTCATATGAAACACCCGGGCGATGATATCAGGTCTTGCATTGGGTGGCTGACCCTCAAAAACCGATTCTTTAATTTCTGGCCACTTTGGGTTGCAGGTGAATGTTAGGAAAAAGTCTGGCTTTCCCTTGACTCGGACTAAAGCCATTGCATCCTGAAACTCTTTGGCATACCAACGTGGCGACCCATAAATTGACGGTGGCAGAATGGTGAGGCGTCCAGGTAGCACCTCAGCATCACTGTTCAACGCATCAACGATGATCTTATACTTTTCTGCCTTAATTGACTTCTGGTTGCAGCGAATCCAAGTGAGACGGTGTGACTCAATTTTTGCCATCATGTCGCATACGTACTGCTGTGTCAACCTTCCACCACGAAGCAGTAGATTGAAGTGATGAGTAGGATCACGTACTTGTAGATGGTAGCGGTAGAAAGTTGTTGGCGTTGTCCCTGCCAACTCAGTGTGGTACCCCTGAGAGCCGCAGGGTAGCAGAAGTATGTATGATAGTGGGTCATACGCTGGATGCATGGCGTCTATTGTCTGTAAACCTCCTCCTCTGAGGTGAACAGCGACTGCCAGCCTTCCAAACTGCTCAGTTGTCATTGCCCCTGGAGCAATGACAGCCACATCGCTGTCTGGGGAGGGAAGGTTGACGGTACCATGATGAAGGTCTCGGCGCCGCGTGCGACCTGTTAACACAATATTCAGTTCATTGGCGCTATCATTATGAACCACATACTCAATGGCTGATTTGAATTGCTGGACGTATGGGTTGCACTCATGAATGGCCTGTTGTGCTCTTAGCAAAAACTGCTCATTCAGGCCACTGTTCGAGGTGTGGGCACGACGATAATCCAGCTCATGGGCTGGATCGTGAAAGTAGATCTGAGCAAAGCGTGGGGTACAACCCAGATCGGCAAGAGGAGCACCAATGTAATGGTAAACCTTACCTTGTATGCGCACTCCAGGATTGAAGCCAGGCATACGTATCTCTCGGACACCGATACTTGCCATTGCCAGCGCGTTGTTGTACTGTTTCGCGTGCTTCACAAAGGCCTGGTTAAGGAAAAGGTTTTTAATAGCATCTGGAGGATGTGATGGAATTGAACCGGGTTTTGGATTCGTAGGATCATGCATAAGATCGACCTTGCCGTGGTTGCAGAAAAATCCTCTTCTCTCCTCATTCCACACCAAAGCAGCACAATGCGAGCATTTAGTGCATTGAAATATTGAGGTCCTGCTCAGCGCGTGCCTGTACTCACCATGAAGTACCTCTCGGAAGAAATCGGTATCATCGTATCGAGCAAGGTTGCGATTGTCATGGCGAGCCTGCTCTAGTCTCACACGGTGTACATCCTGATGGCGCAGGGCATCCCTTACTTGCCGGTCTTCTCGCTGGTGAGGGATTTCTTCTGCACGACGCCTTGTCTCGCGTCCAGTGTTGTCTGCCAAGCGAGCAGTCCGTACCTCATCCGTTTCTTCTGCACGACGACTTGTTATGCGTCGAGTGTTGTCTGCCAAGCGAGCAGTCCGTACTTCATCCGTTTCTTCTGCACGACGACTTGTTATGCGTCGAGTGTTGTCTGCCACGCGAGCAGTCCGTTCTTCATCCGTTTCTTCTGCACGACGACTTGTTATGCGTCGAGTGTTGTCTGCCACGCGAGCAGTCCGTTCTTCATCCGTTTCTTCTGCACGACGACTTGTTATGCGTCGAGTGTTGTCTGCCACGCGAGCAGTCCGTTCTTCATCCGTTTCTTCTGCACGACGACTTGTTATGCGTCGAGTGTTGTCTGCCACGCGAGCAGTCCGTTCTTCATCCGTTTCTTCTGCACGACCACTTGTTATGCGTCGAGTGTTGTCTGCCAAGCGAGCAGTCCGTTCTTCATCCGTTTCAGCTGCACGACGACTTGTCACGCGCGTAACGTCGCGTGTCAGGCGAGCAGCTCGTTCTTCGTCAGATTCCATTGCGCGTGCACGCCGTGCAGCTTCGTTCCTTCGTTCTCGTAAACGACGACTCGATTGGGGCATTGTATAATAGATAATAGAATAGTTAATAGAATAGAATAGATAGATAGAATAGATAGATATAACAATAAGACAGTGGGAAGATACAATCGAGACAGTAAGTCGGCACTTTCGTAAGGCCGGAAGTGAAGTCCTCACTGTCCGGAAGTTCGCATGTCGCAGTTACGATTATTCGCCATTTAGTGTTAATGCCCAATTATTCAATTAGCGCCAACGTATTTTGGCTGTTTGCAATTTAAGCGCAAGGAATCAATCAATTCAATGAAAAAAATGAAAAGGAAAAACACGCAACAACAACGCAACAACGTGTTCCGTGATTGGCTGCGGGAAGTGAGGTCTTTGGCTGATGGGTGATTGGCTGCCGGAGGAAGGTCGCAAATCGCAGTTACGATGAATCGCAAATTAGTTTTAATTAGTTTTAAAACATAGTTTAACGGCAACATAGTTTGCCAACGTGAAATAAATGAATACGCTCTCAAATGTGCCATCCGAGGCAGAGTGTGTTCGCCACGTTCGGCACACGCGATAGCTCGCTGCTCTCTGATTGGTCGAATCGTTTTTTGGACATAGCTCGGTAAGTAATTGTCCGATTAATATGAAACCTTGAAAAGGCACATCCTCGGGTCCCCAGCAATATACCTGGCAAGTTTCAAGTATATCGGAAAGGTAGTTGTCGAGAAACAGCGGTCACAGACAAACAAACAAACAAACAAACATACACACAGAGATTAGTGGAATTATAGATAGATGAACAGCGACTTCCAGCCTTCCAAACTGCTCAGTTGTCATTGCCCCTGGAGCAATGACAGCCACATCGCTGTCTGGGGAGGGAAGGTTGACGGTACCATGATGAAGGTCTCGGCGCCGCGTGCGACCTGTTAACACAATATTCAGTTCATTGGCGCTATCATTATGAACCACATACTCAATGGCTGATTTGAATTGCTGGACGTATGGGTTGCACTCATGAATGGCCTGTTGTGCTCTTAGCAAAAACTGCTCATTCAGGCCACTGTTCGAGGTGTGGGCACGACGATAATCCAGCTCATGGGCTGGATCGTGAAAGTAGATCTGAGCAAAGCGTGGGGTACAACCCAGATCGGCAAGAGGAGCACCAATGTAATGGTAAACCTTACCTTGTATGCGCACTCCAGGATTGAAGCCAGGCATACGTATCTCTCGGACACCGATACTTGCCATTGCCAGCGCGTTGTTGTACTGTTTCGCGTGCTTCACAAAGGCCTGGTTAAGGAAAAGGTTTTTAATAGCATCTGGAGGATGTGATGGAATTGAACCGGGTTTTGGATTCGTAGGATCATGCATAAGATCGACCTTGCCGTGGTTGCAGAAAAATCCTCTTCTCTCCTCATTCCACACCAAAGCAGCACAATGCGAGCATTTAGTGCATTGAAATATTGAGGTCCTGCTCAGCGCGTGCCTGTACTCACCATGAAGTACCTCTCGGAAGAAATCGGTATCATCGTATCGAGCAAGGTTGCGATTGTCATGGCGAGCCTGCTCTAGTCTCACACGGTGTACATCCTGATGGCGCAGGGCATCCCTTACTTGCCGGTCTTCTCGCTGGTGAGGGATTTCTTCTGCACGACGCCTTGTCTCGCGTCCAGTGTTGTCTGCCAAGCGAGCAGTCCGTACCTCATCTGTTTCTTCTGCACGACGACTTGTTATGCGTCGAGTGTTGTCTGCCAAGCGAGCAGTCCGTACTTCATCCGTTTCTTCTGCACGACGACTTGTTATGCGTCGAGTGTTGTCTGCCACGCGAGCAGTCCGTTCTTCATCCGTTTCTTCTGCACGACGACTTGTTATGCGTCGAGTGTTGTCTGCCACGCGAGCAGTCCGTTCTTCATCCGTTTCTTCTGCACGACGACTTGTTATGCGTCGAGTGTTGTCTGCCACGCGAGCAGTCCATTCTTCATCCGTTTCTTCTGCACGACGACTTGTTATGCGTCGAGTGTTGTCTGCCACGCGAGCAGTCCGTTCTTCATCCGTTTCTTCTGCACGACCACTTGTTATGCGTCGAGTGTTGTCTGCCAAGCGAGCAGTCCGTTCTTCATCCGTTTCAGCTGCACGACGACTTGTCACGTGCGTAACGTCGCGTGTCAGGCGAGCAGCTCGTTCTTCGTCAGATTCCATTGCGCGTGCACGCCGTGCAGCTTCGTTCCTTCGTTCTCGTAAACGACGACTCGATTGGGGCATTGTATAATAGATAATAGAATAGCTAATAGAATAGAATAGATAGATAGAATAGATAGATATAACAATAAGGCAGTGGGAAGATACAATCGAGACAGTAAGTCGGCACTTTCGTAAGGCCGGAAGTGAAGTCCTCACTGTCCGGAAGTTCGCATGTCGCAGTTACGATTATTCGCCATTTAGTGTTAATGCCCAATTATTCAATTAGCGCCAACGTATTTTGGCTGTTTGCAATTTAAGCGCAAGGAATCAATCAATTCAATGAAAAAAATGAAAAGGAAAAACACGCAACAACAACGCAACAACGTGTTCCGTGATTGGCTGCGGGAAGTGAGGTCTTTGGCTGATGGGTGATTGGCTGCCGGAGGAAGGTCGCAAATCGCAGTTACGATGAATCGCAAATTAGTTTTAATTAGTTTTAAAACATAGTTTAACGGCAACATAGTTTGCCAACGTGAAATAAATAAATACGCTCTCAAATGTGCCATCCGAGGCAGAGTGTGTTCGCCACGTTCGGCACACGCGATAGCTCGCTGCTCTCTGATTGGTCGAATCGTTTTTTGGACATAGCTCGGTAAGTAATTGTCCGATTAATATGAAACCTTGAAAAGGCACATCCTCGGGTCCCCAGCAATATACCTGGCAAGTTTCAAGTATATCGGACCTGTAGTTGTCGAGAAACAGCGGTCACAGACAAACAAACAAACAAACAAACATACACACAGAGATTAGTGGAATTATAGATAGATGATATCTCTGAAACCCCTCACCCTATCGATGCGAAATTTTACAAATACCATCTAACAGCACTGTTGCATATAGTTTGAAAATGATGATGTCATAGGTCACGTGGTTTGGCAGCCATCTTGGATAGAAAAACGAACCTTATCCGATCAACACAAAACTTCACAAACGTGATCCCCTACCCATACATATGCAGAGTGATGACATCTACCCGTTGTGGGACTATGCGGAGGCATATTGGCGACACGGTCGCATCGTTCTATTTTTTTTTTCTACCCCAAATCGATAAAGGGAAGGGTATGGTGTTATTCTTCTTTTAAATGTTGCCCTGAAAATAAATTCTTCCCCCTTCTAGTTCTATCACTCCAGCGTCCCTGGCTAGGGGTTACAATCTCGGGCGGCTCACCACTCCAATGCAGGACACTCGGCTGAGAGTGAATGATGTGCAGGGTGCTGGCGATATCTCGCCGACTCTTTGTGAAGACACCGTAGGATCTATAACGTCCACCATCAGATGCCGGGCAGACGAGACGCCCGTTTAACGTCCGTCCGAGGGGCGGCACACACATTGATGAATCACCCTGCATCCAGAAATCCAGGATGGCAGTTTATAGCTGGGTTGAGACCTCCAGGCTATCCTGCCATCTCATAGAATCATAGATATATTTTTTTGAAAAAAAAACGGGGGGGGGATATTGTAATCGCCTCCATTTGTCTGTCTGTCTGTCCGTCACGCTATCTCATCATAAAGAGTTGGGCAGAAACTCATCAAACTTCATAATTATGATCATCACACGGCATAAAGGTGCAAAAGAAGTGTAATTTTTGGCTTGGGTGCGGTCAAAAGGTCAAATATAAAAAAATGCAATTATTTGCACATTTTAAAGAATTTTAAAAAGAAACTTTTTATATGAAATCAACATTTGGAGACACATGAAATATGTATCGAATTTTTTTGGGATTTGACCCCTGGTCAATGCCCCAGGGGGTGGGGACCTCAGGTCACAGGGATCAAAGGGGGGGGGAAATTAACTCCTAATTTGATATTGGGTCATTATCGGTGGAATAAATTTTCCATCTTTCAACTTAGTTGTAGGTGGTAAATTTTATTGGCGTCCCGTCGACTTTGCTCTAATTTAACTAATTTTCCACTTCTTTGTATGATCTTACATAGTATACTGCATACACAATGAGATGTTGTTAGGTACACCTGCAGTTTCATTTAGCTCTCCCTCAAACAAATCCAGATCAATTTTGGCCTCATTCTCTCATCTAAGCAAGTGCTCTCCCATGGGCCTCAATAGCTGTAGAGAAAAATAAAATTAAAAATAAATGTTCTTTGCCTCTATCTCTTACATCCTCTCCAACATTCCAACCCCACATATTCTCCAATAGGTTTTTCCATTCTATTGTATTCATCTGTTAAATCGATTCTATCCTTTAATTCTCCCTTTGCAGTCACGAGGTCCTGGACTATAGTATCCGCCAACCTGAGCAGTTATCGCCGACATCCTGAACAAATTACAAATTCCTGCCATGACTACTGCTGGGAAGGCAATGGCATACCACCAAGTGGCAAGTACAACCCTTGCCAAGGAACCGCTTTGGCAGCACCGAAGCTCTGCACAGACAGAGTATGGTAGTTTACATCAGAATCATAATAAACAAATAAATAAATAAATGCTGTAGAAATCCATAAGCCCCTCCGTTTCGGACCAAGTCCAACGGAGGCGAATAAAAACCCATATAACCATCAAGCATAACACTGTCATCCTTCTGAGGTCGGTAAAATGAGTAAAACACCAGCTTACTGGGAAGATTGAGCCATCCGAGGATTTGCGTACGTAATACATATATGTTCCTTTAATAATAACACCATAATTCCGTCATTTTGCGTCCGTAATAAGTAGATGTTCCTTTAATAATAACACCATAAATTCAGTCATTTTGCGTCCGTAATAAGTAGATGTTCCTTTAATACTAACACCATATTTCAGTCATTTTGCGTACGTAATAAATAGATATTCCTTTAATATTATTACTAAAGTAGTGTTTAAATTAAGATACGAATGTAGTTTTTTAATTTAAATAAGGTCCTGGGGACGCGCAGTTAGTGTCCAATCTTTATTTAAAGACATACAAAGGGTATCCCTATGGATTCGGTCCATTTATTTAAAATACTATGGACTTCCGGTGTTAAACTATAACTGCGAAGATTTTTTTAAACAAAGTTTAATGCTGACATGTTGTTAAAGGAACGATAAAGATTTCTCCATTAAAGGTAAGCGAAATAGTTACAAATTATTCAACATTGACGCGATATGTAATAACAACAACAACAACAACAACATTTACCTCAGGTTGCGAAGTGCTTGAGTTGGCGGGTTGGTGGAGCTTGTTTATTCGATGTTTGTGGCTTGATTTTTTCTTTGTAACCCCTCATCTTCGTTTTCCTCATCGTGACCTCCATTCCCTTGGTGTTTCTATCCCCGTGACCGGATTCCTGAGCGGATGATCTGCTCCCACAGGCGACCACCGTTCGTGATCATTTCCTGGTGCACGTTTGTGCGAATGAATCGCTTGTTTTGTTATTTTGGTGACGGAACGTTTTTTTATGTTGATTCATTCATGACTCGCAGGTGGCGGCCAATCTTTGTTAAACTTAAAGACGTACAAAAGGTGTCACTATCGATTCAATATATTGATTCCAAGCAGGAGGGACTTCCGGTGTTAAACCATAACTGTGAAGCTTTTCCCGCAGTTGAACAGCGACATGTTGTTAAAGGAATGACAAGGAAGGCAGCATGAATTGGTGGTGTCTATCCTGAGTTCCTGGACAATTTGCGCCCTCACAGACGTGTCGCTCCTGCCCAGGCTCTCTCCACTGGTAGAGGCAGCCCGACCTTCCCAACGAACAAGCTGGCTACCTATGCGTGTTCACCACAGGTGTTGCACTCATTGACCTTTCATTAATGTATGATACTGTGTGGCAACATGGTCCTCTGCTGAAACCTGCCAGACCTTCCAGGTTCTTGTGACTTTCCAGGGACATTCCAGGACCAGGGCCTTTGCAGGACCAGGGCCTTTTCAGGACCAGAGACTTTCCAGGTCCATGGACTTTCCAGGTCCATGGACTTTCCAGGTCCATGGACTTTCCAGGTCCATGGACTTTACAGGTCCATGGACTTTCCAGGTCCATGGACTTTCCAGGTCCATGGACTTTCCAGGTCCATGGACTTTCCAGGTCCATGGACTTTCCAGGTCCATGGACTTTCCAGGTCCATAGACTTTCCAGGTCCAAGGACTTTCCCAGGCAAAGCCACAATGTGTGTCCTTTCTTTTATGCTTAGCAATCGAATACATAGGATTTCACTCGGAGAGTAACCAAACTCCATAAGGACTCTGAATTATGGTCTTCCGCAAGAGTCTGTCTTAGCTCCAATCCTCTTCAACATATATGTGAGTGACATGCCTTGTCCCACCTACAGAAAGTTTTCCAACACAGATGATCTTACCCTTGCTACCCAAGCAATCAAACTTGAAGATCTCAGCCGTACCCTGTTCCAGGATGTAAACGTATTGGAGCAATATTTCATCTACTGTGCCTCCGCCTAAAACTCACCTAGGACGACATTTACCGCTTTCCATCTCAGCAACCGACTGTCTAACAGCAAACTCCAGGTTTCCTTTTGTAGCAAACAAATCTAGAATGAATTGTTCCCCAAGTACCTCGTTGGAGTCACGCTTGATTGCAGCCTCACGTTCCGAGAACGGCTAAAACGGGTCACAGAAAAGATCAAGACCAGGTAAACATCATCTGGAAACTAGCGGGCACCTGCTGGGGATCAAGTGCACGCACCTTGCTCTTGTGTAATCTGCAGCGGAATACTGTTCTTCTGCTTTGGCAAAGAGCAGCCGCACAAAACACTTGGATACTGTCCTGAAAACGCTGATGCGGATAATCTGCAGTACACTGAAATCAGCACCTGTACTCCCACTCCTGTCTGACATCCCACCCCCTGATGTGTGTCGGAAAGCAAGAATGCTGGGAGAGAGCCTCAAAGCCAACCGAGAGCTTCCAATCCATGAAGAACTGCAGAATTGTCATCGTACTAAAATACGCAATACAGTGCCTGTCTGTCTGTCTGTCTGACGATTTTTGACCGCGCGATACATTTGGTCCATTTGGTCGTTACTTATCCAATCTCAACCAAACTTGACAGGAGGACTAAGGGTTGCACAATGATGGTTCTAGCAAATTCATTTGTCCCCCGCCCCAATGGGGTTTTCCCCGCCAATGGGGTTGCATGTTGAGGTGTATATCCGTGTGACGATAGCTTTATCGTGGCGTTTTTCCAAGGCCGCTTCTAATAACAAAACTAGTGATAGTAGCATAATATTGATGTTCCAAAAATATTAATACAAATAAAATCCCACCTCTCCAAGGGGTGTTTCACATCGACGAACGCATCTAATCGTAGATCTACTGCAGTCTATATACCCCACAAAGGTTAATAACACTACCCTTTGATGCTTTGTTCTCTATGTTCACGCTCGATGGCCGTACGTGAGTGTAACCTCCTTGTTTTCAATGATTGCTTTTGATTCATATTTCCATGGGTTTTCTGGAACTGTGATATTGAATTTTTTTTTTGATGTGCCGGTAGATTACTCCACAAACCCTGTTGTACCTTTGTGTGTGCAGCTGTTCTGACATGAGTTGTTTTTACATCCCGATTGGAGGTGGCTCGTACTTTCTGTTTCTACCTTGCAGAACCTACGCTTTTCCGATTTTGTGTGTCTGTCTTTTTCTGTGTCTCTCTCTGTGCTTTTCTTTCTGTGTTGGTCTCTCTGTGTGCTTGTGTCACTCTGTGCGTGTGTCACTCTGTGTGCGTGTGTGTCACTCTGTGTGCGTGTGTCGCTCTGTGTGCGTGTGTCGCTCTGTGTGCGTGTGTCGCTCTGTGTGCGTGTGTCGCTCTGTGTGCGTGTGTCGCTCTGTGTGCGTGTGTCGCTCTGTGTGCGTGTGTCGCTCTGTGTGCGTGTGTGTCGCTCTGTGTGCGTGTGTGTCGCTCTGTGTGCGTGTGTGTCGCTCTGTGTGCGTGTGTGTCGCTCTGTGTGCGTGTGTGTCGCTCTGTGTGCGTGTGTGTCGCTCTGTGTGCGTGTGTGTCGCTCTGTGTGCGTGTGTGTCGCTCTGTGTGCGTGTGTGTCGCTCTGTGTGCGTGTGTGTCGCTCTGTGTGCGTGTGTGTCGCTCTGTGTGCGTGTGTCGCTCTGTGTGCGTGTGTCGCTCTGTGTGCGTGTGTCGCTCTGTGTGCGTGTGTCGCTCTGTGTGCGTGTGTGTCGCTCTGTGTGCGTGTGTGTCGCTCTGTGTGCGTGTGTCGCTCTGTGTGCGTGTGTCGCTCTGTGTGCGTGTGTCGCTCTGTGTGCGTGTGTCGCTCTGTGTGTGTATGTGTCGCTCTGTGTCACTATCGATTTTTGTGGTGGCCTTTTAGTCGTGGCCTAAAATATGGGCACCCTTGCACTTTTTTCAAATAACACATTTTCTCTAAACAAATTGAAATTGACAAAAGTATTTATTCTCCACAATTTTTCATTTCACTGTTAATGTTACAAAACCTTTGTTTTTGATTCAGAACGTAATATATACATGAATCAGGAAAAAAAAAAATGGCCTTGACAAAATTATTGACACCCTCAACTTAATATTTGGTAGCACAGCCGTTGGACAAAATAACTGCAGTCAAGCGCTTCCTGTAGCCATGAATGAGCTTACGACACCTCTGTACTGGTAGTTTGTCCCACTCTTCTTGTGCAAACTGCTCCTGTTCTCCCAGATTTGAAGGGTGCCTTCTCCCAACTGCTGTTTTCAGATCTTCCCACAGGTGTTCAATGGGATTTAGATCTGGACTCATTGCTGGCCACTTCAGAACAGTCCAGCGTTTTGTGTTCAACCATTCCTGGGTGATTTTTGAAGTGTGTTTGGGGTCATTGTCCTGCTGCAGGACCCATGACCTTCGACGGAGACCCAGCTTTCTGACACTGGGTTGAACATTGTGCTCCAAAATGCCTTTGTACTCTCATGATTTCATGACGCCATGCACACATTCAAGGTACCCAGTGCCAGAGGAAGCACAGCAACCCCAAAACCTCCTCCATGTTTGACTGTAGGGAAGGTGTTCTTTTCTTTGAAGGCTTCATTCTGTTTTCTGTAAACATAGAGATGATGTGCTTTACCAAAAAGCGCTAATTTTGTCTCATCTGTCCACAGGACATTCTCCCAGAAGGATTTTGGCTTGTTACGGTGTGTTTTGGAAAAACTTGTTCCAGTTGGGCTTTCTTATGTCTCTCTTTCAGCAGTGTGGTCCTCCTGGGTCTCCTACGATAGAACCCCCTTTCATTATGTTGGCGACGAATGAATGGTGTGAGTTCAAACTGTCGTGTCTTGTGTCTGAAGGTCAGCTTGAATCTGTTTGGCAGTTGATCGAAGTGCCTTGTCCGGGCCTTAAACTTCCTGATAAAATTGCGTACGGTGGACACAGGGACATCAAGGTCTCTGGAGATGGACTTGTTTCCTTGAGATTGTCCATGCTTGGCTACAATCTTGTGTCTAACCTCCTCCGACAATTCTCTGGTTTTCTTTCTTTTCTCCATGGTCATTGCGGTATACACAGTGACACAAAACAGCAGAATGACTCCTTTTCTCTATTCAAACTGGTTGGATGAGTGATTTTTTTATATTGCAGGCACCTGTAAGTCACCACAGATGAGTTCAATTCCAAAGTAAAGGAGAATCACCTTGAAATCGAATTATTTCTAACAACCTCTAAAATGTGCCAATAATATTTTCCAGGCCATTTTAGGATTTCTGTGTGGAATAAGCTAAGATTTAGTGATTTTTTTTCAGCCTTTTTTGTTTTGTTCCACTGCAAACCAAAGAAATACATATGTATTGTGTAATATATGTAATGTAATCCTAAATACCAAAACATTTTTTTATTTCAACAATTTTCTGGAAGAAATGATGCATTATTTGAAAAAAGTGCAACGGTGCCAATATTTTGGGCCATGACTGTATGTGTGTATGTCGCTTTGTGAGTGTTTGTGCGTCGCTCTATGTGTATGTGTGTGTCGCTCTATGTGTATGTGTGTGTCGCTCTGTGTGTATGTGTGTGTCGCTGTGTGTGTATGACTCTGTGTATGTCTGTGTCTATGTGTCTATCTTTGTTTTTCTGTGTGTGTGTGTGTGTGTGTGTGTGGCGCTGTGTGTGTGTGTGTGTGTGTGTGTGTGTGTGTGTGTGTGTGTGTGTGTGTGGCGCTGTGTGTGTGGCGCTGTGTGTGTGGCGCTGTGTGTGTGGCGCTGTGTGTGTGGCGCTGTGTGTGTGGCGCTGTGTGTGTGGCGCTGTGTGTGTGGCGCTGTGTGTGTGGCGCTGTGTGTGTGGCGCTGTGTGTGTGTGTGTTGCGCTGTGTGTGTGTTGCGCTGTGTGTGTGTTGCGCTGTGTGTGTGTTGCGCTGTGTGTGTGTTGCGCTGTGTGTGTGTTGCGCTGTGTGTGTGTTGCGCTGTGTGTGTGTGTGTGGCGCTGTGTGTGGCGCTGTGTGTGGCACGTGGTGCTGTGTGTGTGTGTGTGGTGCTGTGTGTGTGTGTGTGTGAACAAGACTAGGATTTGTGTGTGTGTGTTTGTGTCGCTTTCTGTGTGTCTCTGTCGCTCTCTGTGTGTCTGTGTCCAGAGTCCTGGCCACCCCATACTCTTTGGTTGCTGTGGAGCTTGTCATCAGTTATGTGTTATCCTCAAGTATGTGTTTTTGTATTGGAGCAGAGCAGGCTCCATGGGGCAGAGTTGTCTTTTATTGTGCCATTGTGTCTTTGTTTAACACTGTTCAACTTTGTGTAATCTTGTATAACTCTATAACCTTGTATAACTGCATAACCTTCTGTCCTTGGATGCCCTCGTGTCCTTTTATGTCCTTGTGTCCTTTGCGTCCTTGCATAACCTTGTGTCTTTGCATAACCTTGTGTCCTTGCTAATCGTGTGTCCTTACATAACCTTGTGTCCTTACATAACCTTGTGCCCTTCCATCACCTTGTGTCTTTGCATCACCTTGTGTCCTTGCATGACCTTGTGTCCTTACATCACCTTGTGTCCTTACATCACCTTGTGTCCTTACATAACCTTGTGTCCTTACAGAACTTTGTGTCCTTACAGAACTTTGTGTCCTTACAGAACTTTGTGTCCTTACAGCACCTTGTGTCCTTACATCACCTTGTGGCCTTACATAACTTTGTGTCCTTACATAACTGTGTGTCCTTACATAACCTTGTGTCCTTACATAACCTTGTGTCCTTACATCACCTTGTGTCCTTGCATAACCTTGTGTCCTTGCTAATCGTGTGCCACTGAAGTTAAACTTTAGAATGAAAACACATCGTCCTCCAGCAACATTTGAGCTGTGCGTTTGATGGTTCTGTTTTATACCTGTGGCACCTGAGTTTTGTACTATGGAGAAATCTTCTGGCATGGTAGTTAGAATGTTTTAATTTTTCAGATTAATTTTTTTCTGGTGAAAGATTACAATCTTCATCCCTTTCAACAAGGGCCAAGACACATCAGTAAGAAGTGTTGGACCTTGGCCATATTTCTACATTGTGAGCGGCAAGTTGTGAAGATATGTCAATAGAGGAGATTTTGGCAAACCTCTCTCCCGAAGTGAGGAATCAAGTGGACTTCCTTCTTCGGACGGGCCGTAATGGGCCCGGGACACTGTTCATCACAGACGTGGCAAGTGGGTATGTGTCTAACTTCTCGGCACAGTGCGTAACACGAGAGGTGAACTAACAAGCGAGCTGTGCCCTCAATAGAGTGAGGCCTTTCATACAATCCTATGTGCTTGTGTTCCAGATGTCCGTCTGTGACCCCTCCTCCATGCTGTGACCGATTCAAACTGCACATTCCATATGCAGGAGAAACCCTCACATGTACGTTTATAAATATTTTGTCTTTGTATCTAGTATAACAGATCAAAACAACCTCATCAATTCTTACTGGAGTAACAGGGTACAAATCTATTGCTGAATTCCATTTTTGTTTCACAGGGGATGTCATTTTCAATGCCTTGCACCCAGAGCTATCTCCTGACTTCATATTTGGAGAAGATACGGACTTCATGCCTAATCCAGAAAGATTACCGGTGATTGTAAAACCCATTTATAGTTTTGGGGAAATATTGTTAGTTTGTGTATCGTTAATTACCTCCACCACCATCTTTAATTAATCATCATCTTTAGTTAATCATCTTTATCAAAAACTCTCTTCCTCACTCGCCCTGCACTGCCCTCTCTCCACCTCACCCCCAGGAATACCTCTGGCTACGGCTTCCCCTTCGCTCCCACCTCTTGTTCATATGTGTGTTGTACCGTCCACCAAACAGTGATGACTCCATCTACATCTCGCTGTCTGATAATATGGACCAACTTCTATCTACCCATCCCAACTCTCTCTTCCTCATATGTGGTGATTTCAATTGTCACCATGCCAGTTGGCTGGGTATGGGTACCTCTCTCACCAGCCATGGCTCCTCAGCAAAGGACTTCTGCGACTCACTGGGACTGACACAATCTGTCAATTTCCCGACCCGGATCTCAGTCAACAGAGCATCTTCTGTTCTCGACTTGGTTATGATTAACTTCCCTGAAAATGTCTGCTGCTCTTCTTCTGCTCCAATCGGATCATCTGATCATGTCCTTGTTAAAGTGGACATCTCTCTGACCATTCTCAGGGAGCCCTCCTCAGCGTCGACGAGTTTGGCATTTCACTCAGGCCAACTGACACGGTCTTCAATCAGCCATCAATCATCTGGACTGGTCTCCCATCTCTACCGCCTCTGACATCAACTCATCCTGGGAATTCTTCCAAAGTAAATTGCTCTCTCTCTCATGCACAGATTTATCCCATCTCGTCTTCAGTTGTCATACCCTTCCTCCCGTCCATGGTACACGGAATCTTGTGATGAGGCTGTTGCCCAGAAACAACTTGCCTTCGTCTCCTGGAAAGCAAATCCAACGGAAGGAAATCTCTTTTCCTTTCACAAAGCCCGAAACAAGTGTGTCTCCACCCTCAGGAGAGCCAGGAAACAATATCTCTCCATTCTCAAGACCGAACTCTCCTATCTGTCTCCCTCTTCCAAATCCTGGTGGAGTCTGGTCAAATCTGTTTCTGGTGTTTGTTCCCCCTCCATCCCCCACCCCTCACCTCAAATGGTTACACAGCTGACTCCGCACGTGAAAAAGCTGAATGCCTCAACTCTGTGTTTGCCTCTAAATCTTGTGTCCCAAACCCATCCCTCTCTGTACCCACCGTACCCAGTCATACCCAGCTGCTCCTGGACTCTGTGTCCTTTCCTCCTGACAAGGTGGAAAAGTTTCTGTCAACCCTCGACTCTGATTCTGCAACTGGACCTAAAGGCATCAGCCCACGGGTCCTAAAATCCTGTTCTTCCGCTCTTTCACTCCCTCTCTCTGTTCTCTTCACCCTCTCTTTTGCTCAAGGTCATCTGCCATCTGCTTGGAAATCAGCCAATATCACCGCTTTGCACAAAAAAGGTGCAAAAACAGATCCCAGCAACTACAGACCAATCAGCCTTCTCCCAATTATCAGCAAAGTCATGGAATCCATCATTGCTTCGGATATGAAATCTTTCCTCTTCTCCAATGGCTTGATCTCTGATCATCAATTTGGTTTCAGACCAGGTCACTCTACTCTGGTCATGCTGCTTCTGCTGTCTCAACAATGGATGGAGGTCCTCAATGCCAAACAGGAAATTAGAGCTGTCTCCCTCGACATATCACGTGCCTTCGATACGGTCTGGCACTCCGCTCTGCTCACCAAACCCTCCTCCTTTGGTATCCATGGAATTTGTCTCTTTGATTTGTTTTTGTGATGAATATTAGCTCTTTCACGAGCCTCGATTCTGTATACAAAAAAACAAAAACACCAAAGGTAGACGGAGGTTATGTTTTCACCCCTGTTTGTCTGTCTGTTTGTCTGTGAGCAGGATATCTCAAGATATGTCTGTAAGTGGACGGATCCGGACAAAAATTGGTGGACAGGTTGGGTGTGTGACAATGAAGAAATGATTTGATTTTGGTGAGGATCCGGATTCGGATCTGAGAATTTAAAAAATCTTTCAAGTAATTCTGCATGATGGGAAAAATGATGGGAATAGAGCCTGTGATGGATGCTGTGAAGAGAAACAGGTTGAGATGGTTTGGTCATGTGTTGAGGAAGGATGAAAGTGACTGGGTGAGAAGAGTGATGGAAATGAATGTAGAAGGAAGTAAAGGACGGGGAAGACCGAGAAAGACTTGGCTAAAGATGGTCAAAGAAGAAATGCGGGCAAGGGGGTTAACAAGGAGAGATGCAGAAAATAGGGCAAAATGGAGAAGATTGTCATGGGGACCGCAAGGCTAACCCCCGCTTTTGCAGGGAAAATGGCCTTAAAATGCCTGTTGTTGTGTTGTTGTTGTGTTGTGTTTCAAGTAATTCTGCAACATTCAGAGATGGAACCAAAAACAAAATGTTACGATATTTTAAAAAGCTGTGGACGAGTTATGATAAAACTAGATGAATGAGTTGGATGTGTGACAAGAACAAGCCGGCAGTGATGTAGGACTCAAGTCCGGGCTTGAGTCCACTTTTTGGAGGACTCGGATTCGGACTCTGAATGCCAAGTATTCGGACTCGGCTTGAGTAATGACTTTGACTCGAACAGCTCGCACTTGGACTCGGACCAGTTGGACTCGACTACAACACTGCAAGCGAATTTGAATTTGGTTAAGGTCCGGGTGCAGATCGAGCCTTTCAGTGGGATACAAAACATAAACTGCTCAGCCTGGTGGAGGACGCACTCCGAGTCGTTCTAGGTTAATTAGTGTAATAGCTATACACAGACATCAAGGTTCAATGCAGAGTTCAAAAGTGAGGGTAGGTAGGTGTCAAGCAGGTGCAGAGGATAATGTGTGAGCAGAAATGCAACCACTGAATACAAAAGGATGCAGTTAAGGTTCTAAGTGATGGTTTTTGCACTCTTCAGTATATCAGACTCACCACTAGCAGTGTTCCGCCATACCCAAATACTCAAATAACAAGGCCGTATCCGTATTGTGTTTATTTGTTTTTGTTTGTCATATTGAGTAACCAATGATGGGGAATTATGAGTGTTCTTTGCTCTGCTGTGAATAACTCATGATTGTATGACAGAAAATTAGTGAATGATGTTTTATTTCCCCCAATATCAACTTTAAACTTCTCCGTGTCAGAGCCGGGCTGGGCTGGACTTAGACTAACAATAACTAGAGCGAAGTCGATGACGCGCCATTGCAAATACCTACGCTTCCCACCTAAAGCAAAGTTGAAAGATGGCAAAAACTTCCACCAAGAAAGACCCAATATCAAATTTGGAGTTTTAAAAATCTTCTATTGTGACCCGAAGGCCCCATCCCTGTGGCATGAACCGGGGTTCAAATCCCAAAAAAGTCGTTACATATTCCATACGTCCCCCAAACTCAATTGCATATACAAAGTTTTCTTAAAAATGTTTTTTAAATGTACCAAAATGATACTGCGCTCATGCATTCTTGCCATGTGGTGATCATAACTGCCAAGTTTGAATTTCTGCCCAACCGCTTAGGAGGAGATAGCGTGATGGGCGGAGCCAATTTCAATATCCTCTCCATTATTTTATTATTATTATTATTATTTATTTTTAAGTGTGGGAATAATAATTGTTTATTAACAGATTGATAACCGACAGATTGATTCGTCAGTGTTTTATTGTAATGCAAAGTTTCTTTCTATAGATGTTTATATTTAACCTTTGTACACTGATGTTTTCAACAAATGTTAAAACAAGTTCACTACATTTAATGTCGAGAGGTTATTGCAATTTTTCTTCTCCCAATTCTACAACTTCTCCATACTCATCGTTTTACCGAACATAAATCCATCATCATTGATAATAACAAAGACATCAATTGATGACATCACCTCGGCCTCAAAAACTCTTCTGTGAGCCCTTCAAAGGGATGATTTCCAGGCTTACGTCAAGGAGGGATTACACCTTGGGAGCGATGCTTTGAATCCATTGAGCTGAACATGCAGGGGTGCACAAGGCCTAAGAAGAGCTACTTTGTCCCATCACTTGTGAAGCTCGTGGAGTATGACGATGCCTGTGTGACTGGAGAAATGCAGAAGTGGAACAGTCGATGCCACTTTGTCACGATGCGGTTTCCTTAAAAAAATAACCTAAATGAATCGATATCGCCGATGTTCCCATTGAGGGTTTGAAATGGTCTTTTTAATATGGACGGCAATAGGAAGGTGAAACCACATTTCCTGCGGAATTCTTGCTTCATGAACTTTGTACTTCAGAGCCTTCCTTCCACACCCATTCTTGCCTCCACCATCTGGCATGTTGGGCAACTTGTACCAAGCTTGCACGTCTAGTCTCATGACGAAAACGAACTCTCCCAGTGACGTCATTAAGCAGCACATGCAACTTTGTGAATCTCCAAATCGTTTATTTGGGGAGGCTATGAGTTAGTAGATCCATGAACGACTCTAAAACATCACAAATGGCCTCCATCGCAGGAATTCCTGGAAAATTCTGTATTTCCCGATGAATAGGGCATTCGCTGAGGCATGTCAACATGGGGATTGCCACATCATTGGACTTCACATCCCTTCTGCCCGTTTGCTGGGGGAGGTTTTATCCACGTTGTCCAGCTAGATACTTGCAGGATGATGAAAATGAGTCTCAATGTCAAGCAGGTTGATATGATCTTGTCAAATTTTATTTGGGCTTTTGTTTACAACAAATCTTCTACTTAATTAAATCCCACACTTTTTTGTTGAATAGCCAAGGCTCGTGGAACTGAGCCGTACACTGAATTGATCAATATGTAACAGGATAAAAGGAACAGTAGAGAGAGGAGCATAACAAGAGGACCAGGAGAGGAACAAAATGAACAGTAACAAGGTAAAAGGAACTTAGTCACAGGCGTCAAAACAGAACTTTTTTTTTTTAAACCAAAAATTTGGTATATTGGGTCACTCCTGGTGGAACTTTTTGCCATCTTTTAACTTTGCTTTTGGTGGAAAGTGTGGGGATTTGCAATGATGTGCCAGTATTTTCACTCCGGTGTATAATACAAGGGTGCCCCCACGAAACGCCATGATGAGCTATTTATATACGTTGACACGGCATTTGTCCAAGAAGGAAACCCCGTTGGGGAGGGGGATATTATCAGGTTTCCTCTACATGAAATGTAGAGGAATACCTATTGTCTTTCCTAGGATTATTATTATTCCGCCTGATTTTTCACCTCCGAAAACTTTAAAATTGATGTTCTCAGCAACCGTTGGTCCGATTGACAGGACATTTTCAACAAGTGATTGGCTAGACATGTCATTTTTTTACTGCTAATTATGACGTCATACGTCACGTGGTATGGGCGCCATCTTAGAAAATACCTTCAACTTTGGCTCTATATCTCCGAAACGGCTCAATGGAAAAAATTGAGTCATGGCTCATTCTAAAAAAATTCTGCAATGGGACCAAAGAAAAATGTTTATTTGGGATATTAAAAGTGCTAACGTTATGAAGTTAGAATGCCACAAATAGACCCCTTGATGCTACGAATATGATATTGTTTTTACATGACCTAAGCAAAAAAAATATTCAGAATGCAAAAAATGTCGACGTCATACATCACATGGTTTGGCCGCCATATTGTTTTTCGTGAAAAACACAAATCTCTTTTTCTCTGCAACGATTGAACAGATCGAGCCCAAACTTTGCATGCATAATCACATACCCATGATGAACAAAAATTTCCCGGGTGATGACGTCATACATCACATGGTTTCTGAGTTATGACGTTTTTAAGCATAAACTTTAAAACCTATCTCCTCCCTCAATTTTGAAGATATTGAGTGGAAACTTTATATAAATGTTCCCCTTGTGGGGAAGTTAAACTTTACTTGGGAAGTTGCGATAAGTCACATTGTTTGGCCGCAATAAATATAATTGAACGGAAATCTTAAAAAGCTTCTATCTCTTGAACCGCTGCATTGATCGACTTGAATCTTTAATGCAATGTAGCTTGTCATCAAGGGGAATAGGTTTTTTAAATTCCAATATGATTGATTGGTTGTACGGTCTGGAAGCCAGAAGTCGTTATTGTTGGAAGAAGAAGAAATGCAACACTTTTTCTTCTCAGGCCTTCAAAGTGATTGTGCCACTGCCATTTTTCAGATTTATTTCCTTTAAAAATAATTTTCTCTGCAACAGTTGGACCTATTGACAAGAAATTTTCACCATAGGAGCGCCTCGGCCTGTATAATATTTTAATGGTAATTATGTCACAGGTCACGTGGTACGGGCGCCACCTTGGAAAAACCGAAAAATTTGCACCTCTATATCTCAAAAAGTGCTGGACAGAAAAAATTGAGACATGTCTCATTGTAAAGAACTCTCCATGGAGAATAACCCTTGTGAATGATGATGTCATAGGTGCCTCCATTATGATGTCATTATGACGAAATTTCTTGATCATCATCTAGGGATAAATTGATGGGGAAAAATAATGATAATGTGAAAGTGGGGTTGTATGAAAGCGGGAAGGCAGAGGAAACCGGTCATCACTGCCAGCAGTTATAAAGTGGCTGTTAGAGTTAGTATTGATGTTGTTTTACAATTAGCTATCTTAATACAGATATACACCTTACCATGCAACCCCCTTGACGGGGAAAACTCACTTGGGAAGGGGACAAATAAAGTCGCTACAACCTCCATCGTGTGACCGTTAGTCCTGCTGTCAAGTTTTGATAGATATTGGTGAAGATCTGGATCTGGATAGTGTTACGTATTACCTCCCGAAACTCCGGTTACGGTGCACCTCAGAGTCTGGAGTGGGAACACGGCAGAAAGATGTTATTTTGCATGTTCCAATAAACCATGGTAAAACCACACCAATGCAATTGTAGAACAAAACAAGTAATCGTATTAAGAACTCTCACATACACAATAATAACACTATTAAAGAAAGTACAATGAAAATGTCACTTGCATCAAATGAACAATACTTATGATAGTACCATCATTCCCCAATGCTCTCAAAGCAATAAACTCACGATACACCCAACGTGAGTGAAATGTAACCTTCCCCAAAGTCCGTGCACGGATCTCCACGCTGGTTGAAGCTGTGCAGAACGACGAGAATAATAGGCAGGTATCGGCACGACGGCGAATGAGGAGTTACGAGGTGAGAGGTCGATATGGGAATTGAGCCGATATGTAAACCAACAGCGCTCCACACGGTGAGGTTGATATGGAAATCCCAACGACACGACAAGATGCACCAAGCGGACAGCCTCTTCTTCTTCGACGACAAAATGGCGTATCGGCCTGTAATGGAGGCGCTTGATTTCTCTCCAACAATGACTCACACTTGGTGATAAAACCTGAGATGCAGGTTTAATTGCACTCGCAATAGGTGACGATGTCGCGGACAATCCCTTTCCCAGGAAACCTCAACTCATTCGCGACCAATATCAAAAAAGCCTGCAGCCTCGATGCGATTCACGGCTGTATCTCTATCATAGCCGTTCTTCTCCTCCTCCTCCACCTCCTTCCAGTTCTTTGCTGCGTTTTCCTTTTTCCTCCACAAACATTTATTTTTACCTTTTACTAAAGTCATCTCAATTTCACACAAAAATCTTAACAACAATATTACCTGAAACTAAAAATCCTACAAGTATATAATAACAACAAAGGCGGAAGTGACGAATCCGTAACAATACGAGAACTTTTTGTGATTCTTCACCATTGAGGGATGGGGCAAAAAACGATTATATAGCACGATATTTCAAAAAGTTGTGTACGCATTGTGACAAAACTTGGTGGATGAGTTGTGTCGGTGAAGGGAACAAGCTAATTGGATTTTCGTTAAGATCTGGCCTATCGGTGAGATACAAACTACAAACGTAAACTGTTCAGTCTGGTGGAGGGATGCGCTCTACCGAGTGCCGTTCTAGTTTCCTTGCGCACACAAAGTAAAAAGTGGGGTAAAGCAATTGGTTCACTTCTGTCTGTGCGTCCATCCATAAAATGTTAGTTTATGGTCAAGACAATAAACAACAACAGGCATTTTAAGGCCATTTTCCCTGCAAGAGCGGGGGTTAGCCTTCCGGTCCCCATGACAATCTTCTCCATTTTGCCATATTTTCTGCATCTCCCCTTGTTAACCCCCTTGCCCGCATTTCTTCTTCGACCATCTTTAGCCAAGTCTTTCTCGGTCTTCCCGGTCCTCTACTTCCTTCTACATTCATTTCCATCACTCTTCTCAACCAGTCACTTTCATCCTTCCTCAACACATGACCAAACCATCTCAACCTGTTTCTCTTCACAGCATCCATCACAGGCTCTATTCCCATAATCTTTTGCAATTCATCATTTAATTTTAATTTAATTAAACAATTCATCATTCATCAATTTAGTCAATGGTCAAGGAACTACTTAATTTGAATGAGTTGTTAAATTTTGAATACAAATCGGAAAAAGAACCTGTGGTTTAATAGTACTTTGGATCTGAATTTCTCCCAATCCTACATACGCAGAGAGAAGTGAGGTAATACTCTTACTCCGTTTGACTGTCTGGCAGTCAAACAAAATTGAAAATCATTCCAAAGAGGAAAGTTACTGTTATAAAGTAAGGATGTTATAAAGGACACAAACAACAGGCATGAATAACTCGAGTAACGTGTTAAATAAGGTGGTGTAAAAGCCACTGCATCAACAGTGGTAAACTTCCGGAATTATTTTTTTATACGACCTTTCAAATCTTTCTTTTATTTCATTTGGATTATATACTTGAACACGGCAAGGGGTAAGGTGTTCTATGAACTCTCTAGTTTGTGTTTTGTTTTCCAACATTATCAAGATGTTCCCTTCAAATGAACACTCGACCGTACATTAACCTGCCTTTTATAAGCAAACATTGAAGTTAAATTCGAACCAGCTTACACCAACCATGTATAGAGGAACGTGTTCCACCACTATAAATTTTTCTGTTGAGCTGTTTTTTTACTTGGAAGTCGAATATCCTGCAGAGTTTTACTGAGGATGTGCCAAATGATCTGTGTGAATCGTGTAAACTGTGTGAGACAAGTAGGATGTGCAAAAATAAATGGACAGGAAGAATCAAAAGGGCAGTTTCGCTTGATAAGGTGAGCACACGCTTGTTTTTTACAGCACCTTACAGACTGGGATCCCCGCGAGGCAGATTGCCTGCAGAAACTACTTGCGGAACTACTTGAGCAGTATCGTGAGCACCAGATAGAACATCTGCATAAATGTTCTCGCCTTCTTTTTGAGTACAACTCATTGGCAGAGGAGACCAATTATGGCAGGAATCTGGAGGTGTTTGCCGGGCATCACCCCCCTTGGGTAAGCCTTGCCCCATGCCTACTGCAAACGAGACGCTTGGGCACCTCACAGCTACACAAAGTTAATAATCAGACTTTTTATGTTCTTTGTAATAGAATATTTTTGCAGCAATTATGAACAAATGTACTGGTACTCTGGCGGAATTCCCTGCCTGGGGTTAGGACTACCTAGTAAGTGGGAATGCTGAGTTGTGGGTATGGCATAAAAATAACGGGCCAAATGTTTTTGCATGGACAGGTGTGTGTTTGTCGCACTACTCTTACAATTCTGGGCCGATTCCATCCAGACTTGCTACATAGGATCAGCATGACCCCAATTCGTGTATAGGGATGTTTTTATCTTCGTTGGTGGTCTTGGGGAGGGGGTAATGCAAATTCTCTATGTAAATGTGTATTGCCTCCAGGTGGGAGAGGGTATTACAAGTCCCACCCTTTACAGTACAGTATCCCTTCCTCCACATTTTCCAGTGCAGTGAGGTGTTTTGAATTATAAGCAGTAGCCATGTTTTTGCTTCATGCACATAACCCGGGTTATTTATTTATTTATTTTTGAGAGCAATTGAGGCAGCTGTCAGTTGCCTATACACCGCTCAAATAAAGGTTTGTGTCAGAGGAGTGTGTTGAATGCTTGGAAAAAGATCGCCATGTGCACCCATTGGTCGGACAGCTGCTGGATCACATCCACATCTGTCACTTGACTCCACCCACCATAACACCAGGACGAAATGGTAGAGCCGCCATCTTGGTTCTCTGGTGGGCTTAACACAGACGCATAGGCCTCTGTTGATCATGCACTGCCAGGGTTTGTTGCATCAGATTTCCATTGGCTTTGTTTGGGTCGATTGCTATTCAAGATGAGGGACCCCGAAAGATCTAACCACATGTCGAATAACAGTAAGGTTTAATCAAGTCCATCAGAACGCACCATACACCAGAGCACATGGTAATCAGGCGTTACGTTATGTAATCAAACGTTCTATTACGTTATGTAATCAAGCATTATGTTACTCAAATTACTAAAACCGTTGGCTTTGTTTGTGTCGACTGTTATTGACGACGAGGGACCCCGAAAAATCCATCATATGTCGACTAATAGTCAGGGTTAATCAAGCCTGTCAGAACACACGGTAATCAAGCGTTACGTAATCAAGCGTTACGTAATGAAGCGTTACGTAATGAAGCGTTACGTAATGAAGCGTTACGTAATCAAGCGTTACGTAATCAAGCGTTACGTAATCAAGCGTTACGTAATCAAGCGTTACGTAATCAAGCGTTACGTAATCAAGCGTTACGTAATCAAGCGTTATGTTATGCAAATTACTATTTTAAAAAGTTTTACGTAATTTTGAATGGCCCCATATTGCGCTTAAGCAATTCATGACCTTGCGACGGTATAACCATGGGTCTGATGACATGGATAAGAGGTGGCAAGTTAAAATTTTAATAACTAATTAAATGTGTTTCCAAATCTCGCTGTTCATCTTTTAAGAGTTTCCAAATCAGCCCTTTACCGGATTTTGCCGCAGGTTGTGGTCGCAGTGCGCTCATTCTTGTGAAAGTAGAAATTTTTTTCGGCAAATTTTATCTCTTGTTCAATGGCCCCATTATGATTCGGCAGTGAAAGGAGAAAATTCCTGTTTGTAAAATTGCTAATTCCTCACACCCGATACATTAAATGAACAAATCGCTCTCATCTGACTAAATGCACTTGTTCTTCAGACAATTGTAGCTGGATCAATTTATAATTACTAGAATATAAGACCTGTCGCTTCGCTGACTAGAATACCAATCTAATGAATTGCTGCGATGGCTAATCTATGGGGCAAGAACAAAAAAGGATTCCTGGAACATCCTGCCATTCATTGGGGGGTAACCAGCGTCGCAAGTTGGCGTTTGCAGTTTCGCCATGTGTGCCCATTTACCCATACACAAACTGTCCTTTTTTCTCTCTTTTTCTCTTTTTGCATCACAAACCTTCCTGGGAATTCCCTGAATCTGGCATTCTTGTTTCATTGGAATCCGTTAATCTGTTCTCAAGTTATAGCATGACAAACAGACAGACAGGTATGGCTCTTTTTTATGCCTCCGCCCCCGAAGGTGGTCGGAGGCATTATGTTTTCGTGTTGTACGCACGTCCGTCCGTACAGGCTAAACCTCGTTTTTCTCAGCAACCATATGTCCGATTGAGACGAAACTTTCAGGGTAGGAGTGACACCCATGCAGAATGATTTTTTATGATAATTGTGATGCCATAGGTCACGTGGTATGGCAGCCATTTTGGATTAAACGCAAATAGCTTTAAAAAAATATTTCTCAGAAACCGCTGAATGGAAAAATTTGAAACTTGTCACATTGTCAAGTACTCCCAATGTGGAACAAAAGCATGATAATGATGACATCATCAGTGAATTGGTATACCAGCCAAAACTATTTTAATCAAATTCCTTATCCTAAAAATCTGAAATTGCATGCACATGATCTATGACCCATTTGTATTGAAATATTAAATTTTGACATCATGGGTCACATGGTTTGGCAGCCATATTGGATTTAACATAAAACCTTCAGAAAAACATCTTCTCCCAAACCACCAAATCGATTGACTTTAAACTTTATGTGTCATTGGCTAGGCATGGCGATTAAAACATGATCATGAAAACATCGTTGGTCACATGGTGTGGCAGCCATATTAGATTGAAGGAAAATATTAAATAATTATATCTCTGAAACCACTTACCCTATCTATGCGAAATTTTAAAATACCATCTAACAGCATTGTCGCATATAGTTTGAAAATGATGATATCATAGGTCACGTGGTTTGGCAACCATCTTAGATAGAAAAACGAACCTTATCCGATCAACACGAAACTCCACAAACGTGATCCCCAACCCATACATATGCAGAGTGTACATTTTTGATGTCATATGTCACGTGGTTTGGCAGCCATATTAGCTTCAAAGCTGATATTTAAAATCCCTTCTCTGAAACCGCTTCACTGATCGATGTGAAACCTGTCATGGCTGGTGAAAATATGATACTTGAAAACAGCTGCAGAGATTTACATCAAACTTGTTTATTTTTAGGACAGTGAACGAGGCATCTACCCGTTGTGGGACTATGCAGAGGCATATTGGTGACACAGTCGCATTGTTATAATATAGATTATTATCATATTGTACCTTTTTCAGGGCAATCAATGCTGTGTCCGTTTTCTTCTACATCTACCGATTGATACTAGGGACCTCCCAGCCTACCTGTTGAAGGTAAGCCCAGCTGCTTATGCTTCCAAAAATATTTTGGACTTGTATGGTGTGGTGCAGAAACATCACAAAGGGGAGCATGCAGTTGGGATAGCCGCATTCACTCCATGTGTTGTACTGGAAGAGCCTTTTTGAAGAGGCTGTGCAATGTGCAATTACCTCGTTGGGTTTCGGGGTCAATTGTGCAACAATGGAAGTTTGTTTTTTGCCACTGCAATGATTTATTTATTTAATTATTTTACTCCGTGGGGAATTGCCTCATGTACAGACAGACGCGTTGCCTGCTCTTGGCACACATCCCATGCACAACATGCCTCACTTTGGTAAACCTCGTTACGCCTTTTAATTGCCCTCACCGTGTAAAACTTTCCACTACCCGGTGGGGTTTTTTCCCCCGTGTTTACTGCTCGCCGAGTTTACTTTTGAGAACCTGTAATAAAACATTCAATGATTATGTGTCAAAGATATTTGAGTCTTATAACAGCCTTTTTAAAAGGAGAGGAGCAAAGACTTGCAACAGAAAATGAAAGCATCAAAATGGGGAATCGACGTATGATGTTTGCTCTTACAAGGGTGGCTTTGCCGTCGGGAATTGTGAATCATTGCATCGTGATCGATTGATTGATCTTCTGGAATTGGATATTTGCAGGGTTTTCTAAATCCCACCGATCCCGGGGAGGATGTCGTGTTACTCTTGGTTACTTTTGAAGACATCGAGGCTACTAAAGTGACTCCTAAGTTATACCTATCCCAACGGATCGAATGGTAACTCTTCCTGAACTCGCATGCAACTGTCACGTATGGTGATAATGATGTTTCATTGTGTCAAATTAATCTTGGATAATGTCAGAACAATTAATTCCAATGGAATAGGTGAATGAAACGTTTCGAGGCAAGTTCCTATTTTGATTGGACTCTTCGTTTTACCTGAACACATGGCATGGGCAATACATTCACTGCATACTGGTTCGTTCTTCTGCTTTTTTGAAACTTCCTCCTCCCTCCGTCCCTCCTCCACTTTCTTCCACTTCCCACAACCCCTCACTTCTAGTGCCTTGGGTGAAGTATCTTCCACACATGCTCCGCCATTCCCGGGTGGGGGGTGTCTGTTAGATTACGTACCACAAGTTTGTGAGTTTCTCAGCAGCAAGGTGTGTGTCTTTGTTTGAGTGTGTATTTGGGAGTCGACAGCCATCCAGCACTCCCTCCACTTACAGTCTGGTTGTTTAAGTGCACTAATCTCTGCATCAACTGTACCTTCAATTCACTTTTATGAATGTCAGTATTTATATGTTTTGTCCAATTGGACTGTAGATCCTCTTTTAATGCTTTTTTTTTTCATGCCCCCCCTTGCTCCTATTTTACTACTATGACTACTACTATCATTAAGCCTGGTGTTGGCTTAACGGTTAGGGTGATGGCTTGGGATACCAGGATCTTGAGTTTGAATCCCGGTCGAGCATTGAATTAACGCCAGGAGGGTTGACTCAGCCTGTCATCCTTCCGAGGTCGGCAAATTTAGTACCAGCTCACTGGTAATTGGGGCACTGCATCAGCGGCACAAACGCGCTTCCAGAGAAATTTATTCAATCAGCAGCCACAGGCTGCATGCGAAAACAACAACTACTGCTGTGACTACTAGTAGTAGTAGTACTACCATCATCACTGCTGCTATTCTTGCTATAACTATTATATCGTTGCAGGATTGCTCAGAAATAGCATGCTCATCTTTGAGCTGTCTCATCTGGGTTTAATTGTTCACCTACCTATAAACTACCACCCTGGTGATTCACAGGCTGGGCATTCAATCACTGAGTGCGCAGTTTGTCAGATTGGTTGTTAAGCCAGGGTCCCATCTGCCAGCATTTACTAGTGGGTGTTAAATATCCCAAGGTGACTTTTGCTAGGTGTAGGCCATTGTGTGCCGGCAGCCTGGCCAAATCCCAAATTCCTGCCCTAAATATTGCTGGGAAGTCTATGGCAAACCACTTGGAGTATTTTTCAAGACTGCCCAGCCATGGGACCCCTTCTGCAAGTACTGATGCTCTGGAAAGAGTATGAATTCAATCCTTTATTGTTTTGACTTTTTATTTCGTGCAAATGCAGAATTATTTAATTATTTGCCTCCTCTTTATTTCGATTCTCACTGCAGTTTCTGTAATAAAACTAAAACGGCACTCAGTAGAGAGCATACCTCCGCCTGGTTGACCATATCACTTAATGGTCAAGAATCACTTAAAAATTCTACTAGCTGGATCCGGATCCGGATCGTCATCAAAATTGAATCGATTCTTCCTTGTCACACAACAACCTGTCCTGCAAGTTTCGTCCAAATCCGTCCATAACTTTTTGAGATGAGATATCCTGCTATGTATCGTTTTTGGCCCTATCTCCCAATGATGAAGAATCACTTAAAAAAATTAACAACTCTCATATCGGAATCCATATTCAGATCTTAAACAAAATCGAATCGTCCTTGTAAGACACCCAACCGGTCCACCAAGTTTCGTCCAAATCCGTCCATAACTTTTTGAGACATCCTGCTATGTATCGTTTTTGCCCCTATCTCCCAATGATGAAGAATCACTTTAAAACTCTAGTAGCCGGATCCGAATCCGGATCTTCACTAAAATCTAATCATTTCGTCCTTGTCGCATACGCTCATCTCTGCCAAATTTCGTCCGAATCCGTCCACAACGTTTTGAGATATTTTGTTCACAAACGGACAGACAAACAAACGGACAGACAAATGAAAAATCACTCGTAGAGGGACACTTGGCAAAACAGTACAAAGTAGAATGTCGCTCAGTAGAGAATACTTTTGACCTAAAAATAATTTGTGGTTGAATTCAGTGACCTGATTTGCAAATCGTCTTCAAAGTTAAAGTTAATCTGAGAAAATTGACAATTTTTGAAATTTGGCCTATGTTGACCTTTTGGCCGATGTTGACCTCAAAAATAGTTGGTGGTTGAATTCAGTTAGCCGACATGTAACTCCTATTCAAATTTCAAGTCAATTGGATGAAAATTGAGGATTTTAGAAATTCGAAAAAAGTGGTTGACCTTTGGCCTATGTTGACCTTTTGGCCCAAGCTTATTTCAAAAATAGTTGGTGGTTGAATTCAGTTAGCCGACATGTAACTCCTATTCAAATTTCAAGTCAATCGGATGAAAATTGAGGATTTTATATATTTGAAAAAAAGTGGTGAACTTTGGCCTATGTTGACCTTTTGGCCTACGATCTCAAAAATAGTTGGTGGTTTAATTCAGTTAGCCGATATGTAAATCCCATTCATATTTCAAGTGAATGGGATGAAAATTGAGGATTTTGGAAATTTGAAATTGTTGTTGACCTTTGGCCTATGTTGACCTTTTGACCTTTTAACCTCAAAAATATATAGGATTTTGTCGGATCACGAACTCTACCATTTGGTGAAGTTTCGTGAAGATTGGTTTAAAATTGTGACCTGTAGGCAAGTATAAGTGAGCGGACAGACAAACACACACACACACACACACACACACACACACACACACACACACACACACACACACACACACACACACACACACACCGGAGTGATCAACATACTTGCAAAGAAAAAAATTTTCCCCCCCCAAGTAACAAACAGACAGACAGACAGACATGGCTGATAGCATAAGCTCTATCCACCTTTGGTGGTGGAGGTAATAAAAACTTTCAAAAAAGTTATATTTTAGTTATTACCTTGATTTATTTGAATACCTTGATTTTAACTACTAACCTTCCATTTAAACCTTTCTTCCTGTGTAGATCCCTTTCCCCTTTTCTATACACACCTTTATGTTTTGGGTGTGTAGGAAATTTGATTTTCCATAGGATCAGCTTGCCTCCCTTGCACAGATCCAGTACGTTGTACAAAGCTACCACAAGAGGAGGGAATACATTGCAGCGTTTCTCAGTCATTTTGGAAGGTAACGAGTGCTTTGGTTTTAAATACTATACTTGTTAACATCAACTAATTACCTTGGAATACTGTAGCAATCGTTTGATTTACAAACACCAAGTGTTCCTGAAAAGTAGTTTGTAAATCAGGATTTAATTTTAACCTATATATATATATATATATATATATATATATACATCCCCTGGGAAAAAATAAACTGTCCAAAATTCAATAATAACAGAAAATAACAAAAAGCTACAATAAGCATCATACTAAAATATGCAATTTGTTGTCTGTCTGTCTGACGGTTTTTGTTGGCGATATATTCGGTCGTTACATATCCAATCTCAACTCACCTTGACAGGAGGACTAAGAGTCACACAATGGAGGTTGTAGCGAATTCATTTCCCCCCCTCTCCAAGGGTTTTTTTTTTTTCCGCCAAGGGAGTCTTCCCCGCCAATTTGGTTGCGTGTTGAGGTGTATATCCCTGTTAAGCTAGCTTTAGTGTGGCGTTTTTGCAAGACCTTTAAATAACCAAATTAATGATAATGGCATAATATTAATGTTATTACAAAACAATATTAATACTAATAAAATCCCACCTCCTCAAGGTGTGTTTTCCTCCTTGAGCAAACGCCGTGTTAACGTGTTTAAATACCTTATCGTGGCATTTACGTGGGAGCACTCCCTAGCAGAAGTAAAAAAAATATTATAAACCACAAACACGTATGATTACCATTTTAAACAGTCGCTCCTGCTGTTTAACATTCAACTGATTATAATTGGCAATAATAATAAGGATAATAACATGACTCCCCCTGCCGCTTCTGAGTGAGCAGATGTACTTGTAATAATAAATAACACTAATAATAATAATACAAAATAATAATAGTAATAAAAAGTTTTTAATTTATTATTAATTCAGAAATTAAATAAGGTTAACAAACGATTGCACCGCACTGGGAGGTGTCACAGTTCGAGCACATGTCATGATCTTTTCTTTGTTATTGCGTATCGTAATCACCATTGTACTTGCAAGGCCTAAATCACGCACAATATCCATGAGGTGGTCACCAGCGTCAAACTGACTAAGAATTTCTAATTTCCTTTCTCACAATCTCACTTTCCCATCTTTCTTTCTATGAGTATCACTTCCTTGGGCAGTTATCTTAATTTTAGTTGCCATAGTTATGGATTAATGATGGACAAGAACGTTTAAATAAAGTAAATAAAATAACTGCATTTAAGCACAAACGTGACGACGTAGGAGAGATGGAGGGAATGGATACTCTGACGTCATCGTCTCAGATGTAAGCCGAGTGATGCTGTGGCATTTTGTTGCGAGATACTGTACGTGGTCATTTTAAATTCCACAATCGAAATTTTTTCCACCAGGTCATGTTTTGAATTTGTAGCTCAATACCGAGTTGACTGAATTTCAGCAAAAGTTTGCAATGTCAGGTTTTGAAGTGATTGATCAAATTTTTGTTGGTATCAAAAATTTCAGCATGCAAGGTTTAAAGCTCATCATTTGGAAATTTGTAAATCAGGAAGATATTGTATCAATAACATATTTACAACAGGGCTCCACAGACGTCCCTGTTCTCTACTGTTTTTGTGCTTGTGTGCTTTCCTCTCTCTCTCCCCCTCTTGTCTCCCGCTCCCTTTATTGTATGTTTCATGTGTCCGTGCATGTTTTCATGTTTGATGTGTTAGCTCTTACATGAGCCTCAACACTGTATACACAAAGGGTTCGATATAATCGCTGGCCCGGGTGCCAAATGCCACCAAAACCTCTGTTTGGCCATCAAAACGTTGGCCCTAGGTGGCCCTTTTGGCCACTTATCAAAATCGTCGATGTATTCGGTCGTTACTTACCATTATGCAATCTCAACCAACTGGACTTGCCAAGTGGACTACAGCTCATACGGTAAAGGTTGTGGTGACCTAATTTGCTTCTCTCACCAGGAGTTTCGAAGGTCGGGCGATGCAAATTATCTTCGTAAACGTTTACCGTGTATTGATCGCTGCTTCTTCTGGTAATGGTAGACGAGGATATTACGAATGACGCTTCAGAAATCCTCAATTATATCACGAGTAAGAGGACTCCGTGTTATTTTCACATTCACTTTGCCTACGTTGATTTAGACCACTTGACTGCAAAAAAATCCAGAGGAATTCCCTTTTTATCGCCCGTTCCCACCTTGGGAAGGTATATATATAGCAGCTTGAGCCGTCATTTTACCTTATGGCGTTTTTCAATGGCCACTTTAAATGGTGCAATAAAATAATAGTAAAATAATTGGCAGTATTGAAAAAGAATAGCATGATCCCCCCTGACTGCTCCTGTGAATATATTTTAAATTATTTTGTGATTATAATAACGGTAATTAACCCCCAAATGATTAATCTCACTTGACACGCTGTAAATAAACTCGCGCTGTAAATCAATGAGCTTGCCAAACCAGCCATCCCTTAGTAACCGTTTCCATGGAGCCTCGTGCTACCTTGAGTGCTTAAGCCACTTGGCGAGTGCTCTACAAGCTGCTTGGGAATGGAACACACCGACTGAGGTGTATAACTGGATCAATCTCCGCTGTGGTCCTATGTACGTAACGATTGGCGTTATTACCTCCACCTTGGATTACCATAGCCCAGGGAGGATCTCACTGGTTTTAGGTAAAAACAACATGGTGTTCTGTTTTGATTGCGGCTGCAATCACAGACATTCCCGAGAGTTGAAAATGACCAAAACCATCACTTTTCACAAGCAAGGGAACTTTATTTTATATTAAATCAGATTTTTAAATGTTTAATGATGTTATTATTATTATTATTATTATTATTATTATTATTTGGCTCTCGGCGGTGAAGTTTCCACTCAGTCGCTGATTCGGCTTGTGTTTATGTTGATGTGTTTAATTCATCATGTGAATGTATCTATATTATAATAGCCGTAGGTGATCCGTCTCCGGGGGTGTGGCTTACTCCGTTTAGAGAGTAGCTCCACCCATTCTGGGAGAGGCTTCATAAACAAATATCCACCATTTTATTAACTTGCATAGCTTTGAGGCCCTTTTGTTAGGTCCGCGGTGTCTTGCTCTCTCACAGTTTTATTTCAACTCTAATTCGATATATCATTTCATTTTTCACAGTCGCTAGCATAGTTTTAGACTCGGTTGGAAAAAAAACGGGAAGAAAATCCGATGAAAGTTTCTGTTTATAGAACGAAATGCATTTTTGAAGGCTTGTAAAATAAAGCCCATTCATTGATTCACCCTCGCGATTTTATCTCGAATTCACCATCTTATTTCATTTTTATCGATGGTTTTAGACTCGGTGTCAGAAATATTTGAGAAAATTCACGCACACACGGGAAAATGCCAAGATATATAAAAAATCACAGGACGATGTATCATACACCGCCCAAATAGCTCAAAATGTCGACATATCTGAAAAACTCGCTTTTTCTTTTCCGTTAAGATGTATTACTTTTCCGTTTAATGACAGTCGTCACAAAAACGTCAACAATGATGCCGACATATATTTATTCGTTCTTATTTCATTCATCGTTATTATCCGGAAGTAAAATATGTTTCAGGAAATTACCGAGAGATATTTCTTCGTTTTTTTTATTAGTTATGTGCACATACACTTTAAATAGGTTTATTTGAAATCTTTAATGATTCAACCAGAATTGACGCGGGACGATGTATCATACACCGCCCATATAGCTCAAAATGTCGACATATATGAAAAATTCGCTTTTTCTTTTCCGTTAAGATAATATATTACTTTTCCGTTTGATGACAGTCGTCACAAAAACGTCAACAATGATGCCGACATATATTTCCTTATTTCTTATTTCATTCATCATTATTATCCGGAAGTAAAGGTAAATCTGTTTAAACTTCCATTCATTCCATCGATCTTTTTTTTGGGTTTTCACAACAGTTTTCAACATCGTGTTCACTTCCAGAATGAATAAACAAACTCCATTTCACGTGTGCATGGACGTGTAATTCACATATGTAAAATAAATAAATTAACAGAGGAAATTGCTGAAAGATATGTTTTTGTTATTTTATACGTTATGTCCACGTACACTTTAAATAAGTTTATTTGAAATCTTTCATTTAAAAAATGTCATTTTCTATGCTGTAACTAAAAGAGTAACTTGGGTTTTTTCGTGGGATACAAAGGTGCAATGTTATGTTCTTATACACCGCCCAAAATACTTTTTCCAAGGGACATTTCCATTTGAGTTGTATTCTTTATATCGTCGGAATGTTTCATTCTTTAGACGTAGTCACAATAACAAGTTGCAATTACAGTCACGTAAAAAAGTTAGGGCACCTCATGCAAAGTTTTGACTTTTTCAACATATTTCAACATACAACTATTTGATCTTCATTTCAACAATATTGATAGATAAAGGTGATATAATATAACAAATATCATGAAACATTTACATTTTGTAGTCCATTGTATAATTTAAATGAACATAAATGCAAATTTCGCATGTGGAAAAAGTAAGTACACCCCATGAAATGTTTTTTAATCTTTTTAACATATGTGGACATATCAATATTTGATCTTCATTTAAACAGTATCTTATAGATAAAGGTGATCTAATTGAACAAAAAACAATGACAAATTGAATTTGCAATAATTTATTCAACAAAAAATTGTTGCACAGCATACACAATTGCATGCACAGCTCGTTTCAAATCCCCCCACAACATCTCGATGGGATTTAGATCCGGGCTTTGACTTGGCCATTCCAGAACCCTCCATTTCTTTCTTCTCAGCCATTCCTTGGTGGATTTACTGGTATGTTTAGGGTTATTGTCATGTTGCAAGGTTCATCTACGGTTGAGCTTCAACTTTCTGACAGATGGCCTCACATTATCCTCAAGCACCCTCTGCTACAATGAAGAATTCATAGTGGATTGTATGATGGTGAGCTGCCCAGGCCTAACTGGCAGCCCTGATGCAGCAAAGCTGCCCCAAACCATAATATTTCTACCACCATGCTTTGCAGTTGGTATCAGGTTCTTGTGGTCAAATGCTGTCTTTGGTTTTCGCCAAACATGTCTTCTGGTACTGTGGCCAAATAGCTCTACCTTTGATTCATCTGTCCAGAGCACATTGTTCCAGAAGTGCTGGTCTTTGCCGAGGTGTTCATTGGCAAACTTTAGTCTTGCCCTGATGTTCTTTCTGGACAGCAAAGGTTTCCTCCTAGCACACCTCCCATGTAGATCAAATTTGTGCAGCCTCTTTCTAATGGTAGACTCGTGCACTTTGACATCAACAGTGGCAAGAGCTACCTGTAGGTCCCGTGATGACATTCTGGGGTTCTTGGAGACTTCTTTCAGCATCTTGCGGTCTGCTCTTGGGCTGAACTTGCTGGGGTGGCCTGGCTTGAACAAGTTGGCAGTTGTTTGGAATCTTCTCCACTTGTAGATGATCTTCCGGACAGTCGAATGATTGATTTCAAATTGTTTGGAGATCTTTTTAAATCCCTTCCCAGACTCGTAGGCATCTATAACCTTCTTTCTGAAGGCCTCAGAGAGCTCTTTTGATCTAGGCATGGTGACGCCGCACACTTCAACAACAAAGAGCAAACCAAACTAAACGTCTGAGGTTGAAATAAGACAGGTTCCTCCAAGATCCTCTCTAACGATGTTCTAATCATTTGCACCTGAGCTGGTGCACCTGATTCTAATTTTAGGTATTTGAAGTTGTGATAAATGTAGGCGTAGGGGTGTACTTACTTTTTCCACATGCGAAATTTGCATTTATGTTTATTTAAATTATACAATGGACTACAAAATGTAAATGTTTCATGATATTTGTTACATTATATCACCTTTATCTATCAATATTGTTGAAATGAAGATCAAATAGCTGTATGTTGAAATATGTTGAAAAAGTCAAAACTTTACTTGGGGTGTACTTACTTTTTCACGTGACTGTAGGTACTCTGCACGTGGGGAGAAAGGCGGTGCATCGTTTATGTGTCACCACTCGCGTTTGTTATCGTGTGTGTGTGTGTGTGTGTGTGTGTGTGTGTGTGTGTGTGTGTGTGTGTGTGTGTGTGTGTGTGTGTGTGTGTGTGTGTGTGTGTAATTGGACATAAGAATCGGAGCATCGTTGGACATAAGATTTGAAAACCATAAGGGATAGAATTGTGAGAAACAAAAATAAAAAACAATGTGTGTGTGTGTGTGTGTGTGTGTGTGTGTGTGTGTGTGTGTGTGTGTGTGTGTGTGTGTGTGTGTGTGTGTGTGAATGGAGTGGATGACCCACTCCCGTGTGTGTGTGTGTGTGTGTGTGTGTGTGTGTGTGTGTGTGTGTGTGTGTGTGTGTGTGTGTCGGTTGGTTGGTTGTTAACCCCATATGCGGGTTTCTTATTGTTTCTTTCTGCTTTCTTTCTTAATGCTTAAAAAAAAGACAATCGAAGTGGAAATTGTTTCTGGACGATTATCAATTTGTAGTTACACTCCCCCCTCCCCTCCCAATCACCACACTTTCATTCCATTTTATTGGGGCACTGAGACTCAGTTATTCTCGCAGACCAACTCAACTTGGTACTTCTCACTTACTAAAATCAGACTCTCAGCTTTGTCAGTCAGCTTCGTGGATCTATGACAAGCGCCAGAAGGAAAACAAACGAAAGAGGAAAACAAATGTGAATCAATCTGGCAACGGAACTGATAAAGTCCATTTGCGTTTGTATGTGTTCACGCTTATCACACTCTCAGCTGTGCTGTACCTCTCGCGTTCTCGCGAGTGAAGGGTATTCCAACATGGCGGCTGCTTGCCCAGAGAGCACGTGCTGCAACTGTGCTCCAGTTGTATATACAGCTCCGTGAACACACCCCAGCACATGAGACCGAGCTTGGCTTGCACGCCCCTAACACCGCCTTGGGATATAGAAGCAAGGCCGCGAGCTTGCAATATACATGCATCACATCGTTAGCCACATGATAGTCATGCAAATTTACACTGTTGCATTAATTGTTCTTTACATCAAATTTTGACCCAATATTTTTTGAAACTGAATGTTCATCAAATAAGAATACTCATGTTTTACAGTGACATGTTTTCGTACTATGCACTATTACGTCAGCTGGGGGTCACCACCCAGAGGATGTCATACAATTTCCAGGAAGTACCTATTGATGCCAGCAAGTTGTTCCCAAGGTTGTGCTGTCTTCTCTGGCGTGGACCATTCTGCATCCGTACGTTTTGTACAAACCCCCTGCTGTAATACAGTGTAATAGCCAAGTCAACATCATCGCGTTCCTTGTTTGAATCCGTCGTCGTGCTACGAATTGAAGCTGCAATCAGGAATGGAACATTTAGACTCGCTTGCTGACGTTGATAAGTTTGGGTTTGAGCCCACGTAGGAGGGAAAGGAGGCTTTTCCAGCTTTACTCAAAGATCACAACATAACGACAAAGATTACACTCGGTGATCACGATTGTTTGTTTTGACCCTCTCTCTTTTCTCTGTCTCCTTTCTCTCCTTTCTCTCCTTTCTCTCCTCTCTCTCCTACCTCTCTCTCCTGCCTCTCTCTCTCCTCTCTCTCTCCTCTCTCTCTCTCTCGCTCCTCTCTCTCGCTCCTCTCTCTCCCATCTCTCCTCTCTCTCCCTCTCTCTCGCTCCTCTCTCTCCTCTGTCTCGCTCCTCTCTCTCCTCTCTCTCCTCTCTCTCCTCTCTCTCCTCTCTCTCTCTCTCTCTCTCTCTCGTCTCCTCTCCTCTCCTCTCCTCTCCCCTCCTCTCCTCTCTCTGCTATCTCTGCTATCTCACCTCTCCTTCCTATCTCTCCCCTCCTTCCTATCTCACCTCTCCTTCCTATCTCACCTCTCCTTCCTATCTCTCCCCTCCTTCCTATCTCTCCTCTCCTTCCTATCTCTCCTCTCCTTCCTATCTCTCCTCTCCTTCCTATCTCTCCTCTCCTTCCTATCTCTCCTCTCCTTCCTATCTCTCCCCTCCTTCCTATCTCTCCTCTCCTTCCTATCTCACCTCTCCTTCCTATCTCTCCCCTCCTTCCTATCTCTCCTCTCCTTCCTATCTCTCCTCTCCTTCCTATCTCACCTCTCCTTCCTATCTCTCCTCTCCTTCCTATCTCTCCTCTCCTTCCTATCTCTCCTCTCCTTCCTATCTCTCCTCTCCTTCCTATCTCTCCTCTCCTTCCTATCTCTCCTCTCCTTCTTATCTCTCCTCTCCTTCCTATCTCTCCTCTCCTTCTTATCTCTCCTCTCTCTCCTCTCTCTCCTCTTCCTCCTCTCTCTCTCCCTCTCCCCCTCTCTCTCTCTCCCTATCCCTCTCCCTCTCCCTCTTTCTCTCTCTCTCTCACTGTCTCTCTCTCTCTGTCTCTGTCTCTGTCTCACCTCTTCCTCCTCACTCTCCTCTCTGTTTTTGTTCATCTTTGTCACAAGATCTGCATTTCCATATTTGGCATGTCATTATATTCATGGATTGAATTGGTCTGTTACTGTTCTCATCAGAACCACTTAGTCGTGATGTCAGGAGCCCAAGTTCAAACCCATAAACCTACTTCCATTGTCTTCAATGTCCTTGCAATCCATGAAAAAGTACACTTCGAAATCCTCAATTTCGCCACAGACATTCAATAATGTCTTTGTCTTGGGCCTGGTATATGTATAAAGTCCAATATCAGACTTAGATCAATGTTAGAAAATAAACTAATCGATTTAATCAAACAATTATACTAAAGCGCGGCGTTACGCGCGCTGCTTGTGAGCAAGGAGGAAGCGGACAAGCGGTAACATATAAACGTCTTTATTGTAAGAGCACACTGTAACACTGAACTGCTCCGGGCTGGTCGCCCGGTGTATATCATGAGGCCACGCCTACCCCTCGGGCGTGGCCACCGCCCACTTGGTGCGTGGAATGATGTCACCACGCCAGTGGGCTTTTGTGTCCGCCACACGCGCCCCCCCAGAATTCCCGCGCACCTGGAGGGCCAGTTTGCGGGGCAGACGAATGACCCGGCCGAAGCGCCCCCTGGCGATTGGCGGCGTCCGGGGTGCAGGGATGCCAGGTGGGATGCCCCTGGCTGACCCTGGGATGGGTGCAGGACCGGGGGGCGGCGTGGCGGCGGGGCTGGGCGGTGCCGGGGGTCCGCCCGCAGGAGGGCGGCCCCGACGTGGGGGTCGGGCCACTGGCGGTGGATGGTCCACATCGAGGTGGGCCGGCTTGAGGCGGTCTACCGAAACGCGGTCAGGAGTACCGCCGATGTCCAGGGTGAAGTGCTTCGCCCCGGTCTCCAGCACGCGGAAAGACCCGTCGTACGGGGGCCGCAGTGGTGTCCGATGGACATCGTGGCGGACGAAGACGTACTCCGCCGTGCGAAGCTCCGGGGCGACGTGCGTCGGTGGGTGCCCGTGGCATGCCGTTGGCACCGGGGCGAACCTCTGGGCGGTCTCTTGCAGAGCGGAGCGCTGCTGTGCCGCGGACCATGGTGCCGTGGAGTCGGGGAGGAACTCGCCCGGCACCCGCAGCGGTTGCCCGAAGACCAACTCCGCCGCGGATGCGCGCAGGTCCTCCTTGGGCGCCGTCCGGAGGCCCAGCAGGACCCAGGGGAGCCTGTCGACCCAGCCGCCGTCGCGGAGGGTGGCCCGGAGCGCGGCCTTCAATGAGCGGTGAAATCGCTCACACAGGCCGTTAGCCTGGGGGTGGTAGGCCGTGGTTCGGTGCAGCCGGACCCCGAGCCCCTGCGCAACCGCCCCCCAGAGCTCCGAGGTGAACTGGGGGCCGCGGTCGGATGAGATGTCTGAGGGGGCGCCGAACCGAGCGACCCAGGTGGCGATGAAAGCCTGCGCGACATCGGCCGCCGTTGTCGACGCCAAGGGCACGGCCTCCGGCCACCGGGTGGTGCGGTCCACCATGGTGAGGACGTAGGTGAAACCCCGCGAGGGGGGCAGAGGTCCCACCAGGTCCACGTGGACGTGGTCAAACCGGCGTTCCGGCACCGTGAACGGGGCCAACGGGGCCTGGGTGTGCCGGTGCACCTTGGCGCGCTGGCACGCGAGGCACGTCCTGGCCCAGCCGCGGACGGCCTTCCGGAGGCCATGCCAGACGAACTTGTCGGCGATCAGCCTTTGGGAGGCCCTCGCGCCCGGGTGGGACAGGCCGTGGATGGCGTCAAACACTTGGCGCTGCCAGCCCGCGGGCACGATGGGGCGAGGACGCCCGAGGGAGACGTGCACAAGAGGGCCGCGCCCGCGCCGTCGAACGGCACCTCGGTGACGCGGAGGCCCGTGACGGCGGTCCGCAAGGCCTGGACGTCGGGGTCAGCGGCCTGGTCCGCTGCCATCCGGGCATAGTCGATGCCGAGGTGGACTGCGTGGGCGACGGCCCGGGAAAGGCAATCCGCCACCGGGTTGTCCTTCCCCGCGACGTGCTGGATGTCCGTCGTGTACTCGGACACGGCCGAGAGGTGACGCTGCTGCCGGGCCGACCACGGCTCGGTGACCTTGCCCATCGCGAAGATCAGCGGCTTGTGGTCGACGAAGGCAGTGAACGCACGGCCCTCGAGCAGATGGCGGAAGTGCCATGACCGCCAAGTGAAGTCCGAGCAACTCGCGGTCGAAGGTACTGTAACGGCGTTCGGGCGGGCGAAGCTGCCGGCTAAAGAACGCCAGCGGTTGCCAAGCTCCACGCACCCATTGCTCGTGCACCGCGCCCACCGCGTAGTCCGAGGCATCGGTGGTGAGGGCGATCGGTGCATCGGGCGCCGGGTGCGCGAGCATGGTGGCGTTAGCCAAGGCGAGCTTCGCGCCCGTGAACGCCGTGTCCATCTGCTCGGTCCAGGTAACGTCGCCTTTGCCCGGCTTACCTCGGAGAGCTTCGTGCAGGGGGCGCAGGAGCTGGGCGATACGGGGCAGGAACCGATGGTAAAAGTTCACCATGCCCAGGAACTCCTGCAGCCCTCTGATCGTGCGGGGGCGCGGAAACCCCTTCACCGCCTCCACCTTGGCCGGCAGGGGGACGGCTCCGTGCCTGGTGACACGGTGCCCCAGAAAATCGATTGTGGCGGCGCCGAACCGGCACTTTGCGGGGTTCACAATCAGGCCATGCTGGCCCAGGCGTTCGAAGAGCGTGCGGAGGTGGCGTAGGTGCTCTTCGCGGGACGCGCTGGCGACGAGGATATCGTCCAGGTAGACGTAGACAAAATCCAAGTCGCGCAGGACGCTGTCCATCAGTCGCTGGAACGCCTGAGCCGCATTCTTCAGACCGAAGGGCATGCGCAGGAACTCGAAGAGTCCGAATGGCGTGATGACCGCCGTCTTCGGGACGTCCTCCGGCCTGACGGGGACCTGATGGTAGCCGCGTATGAGGTCCACCTTCGAGAAGAAGGACCTGCCCGCCAAACGGGCGGAAAAGTCCTGAATGTGGGGGACGGGGTAGCGGTCGGGAGTCGTGGCGTCATTGAGACGGCGATAGTCCCCGCACGGTCGCCATCCCCCGCCGGGCTTCGGCACGATGTGCAGCGGCGACGCCCAAGCGCTCTCTGAGCGCCGAACGATGCCGAGTCGCTCCAGGGTAGCGAACCCCGCTTTTGCCACCGCCAGCTTCGTCGGCTCGAGGCGGCGTGCCCGGGCGTAGACCGGTGGCCCGACGGTGGGGATGTGATGGGCCACCCCGTGCTTGACGGCCCCCGCCGAGAAGGTGGGCCGCGTGAGGGCCGGGAAGCCGGCGAGGAGGCGGGTGAATGCGTCCGCTGCCGGAAGCGTACAGACCAACGTGGCCGGAACCGAATCGTTCGGCAAGCCGCTTGGCAAGCCACTCATTGAGCTGGGCAACGCACAAGCGAGCGAGCTGAACGTCTCGGCCTGGACAAGCCGTCTGCGCTTGACGTCGACCAGGAGCCCATTAGCACACAGGAAGTCCGCGCCAAGCAGTGCCATGGGCACGTCGGCGGTGACGAACGTCCATCGGAAAACCTGCCCTCCAAACCGCAGAGAGAGGCAGCGTTTTCCGTACGTACGGATGGGCGTCCCGTTCGCGGCAAGCAGCGCGGGGCCCCCACCCGCGGCGTGCTTGTCTGACGTGCCGGCGGGAATGACACTCACCTGCGCTCCCGTGTCGCACAGGTAACGGCGCCCGGAGAAGGTGTCCGTTATGAACAGCAGGCTGCTCGAACGGCCGGCGCTCATCGCCACTATTGAGCGCCGGCCGGGCGTTTCCCGACCCGTTGAAGGAGCACGGCGGATGACACCGCCGAGCTTCGTGGCCGAACTTGGCGTGGAACCAGCACCAGGTGGTGGAGCTGGAGGAGCGCGGCTGGCTCCGCCAGGCCGGTGGAGTTGGCGGGTTTCCCCGCGGTGGCGGTTTTCGCCGCGGCGGTGGGCGGGGCGTGGCGGCGTTCACGAGGTGCGTATCAGCATGCTGCTGAACATCAGCATGCTGTAGAAGCTGATGCTGTGGAACATGCTGCTGAACATCAGCGTCGAGGGCCGTGACGGCCACGCCGACGCTCGCCCGCGTGTCCGAAGCGGCGAAGTACCTGTCCGCCTCGGCTGCCAATGCTCGGGGTTCCGTTAGCTCGGTCCCGGCCAACGCGAGGCGAACCTGCGCTGGAAGTTGGCGCCGGAAAAGCGCCCGGAATAGCGAACCGGGGGCTTCGTCGCCCAACAGTGACAGCATATGGTCCATTCGGACCGACGGGCGCGTCTCACCGAGCTCGGGGAGATCCAGGAGGCGGTCGGCCCGTGCGTCGTCCGTGAGGCCGAACGTGGCTAGGAGTAGCCGCTTGAGTGCCTCGTACTTGTGGCCGTCCGGTGGGTGGCGAAGGACGGACACAACTCATGCGGCCGTGCCGGGCCCGAGGGAGGCGACGACATGGCAGTAGCGCAGGTCGTCGTTGGTGAGGCGCCGAAGCTGAAATTGGGCTTCGGCTTGAACGAACCAGACTTCGGCCTGGGCCTCCCAAAATTCGGGAAGTTTAATCGCCATTGCCTTGTCGTTGGCCATTGCAATGGCGTCGTGTTCGGAAGGATCGCTACGGCAGATCCAACGTCGAGGGTCACCAGTAAAGCGCGGCGTTACGCGCGCTGCTTGTGAGCAAGGAGGAAGCGGACAAGCGGTAACATATAAACGTCTTTATTGTAAGAGCACACTGTAACACTGAACTGCTCCGGGCTGGTCGCCCGGTGTATATCATGAGGCCACGCCTACCCCTCGGGCGTGGCCACCGCCCACTTGGTGCGTGGAATGATGTCACCACGCCAGTGGGCTTTTGTGTCCGCCACAATACCTTTTTTAAAAACTGTTTCTTTTCCAACTTTGTGACTGTCCATCTAGTTTTCAACAGCTTTTGTACCACTTGCCCCCCTCGCTCCCCCTTCCCCGTTGTCCTCTCCCTGTTTTCAAACTCTTTGATATTGATTCACTTTTAGCATTAATTAATGGTTGGTGCAATTTTGATCGAAAGAGTAAAATATTTGAAGATTTATGGAAATACGTTGGAAAGCTGAGAATTTGTCATAATACACGTGCCTTTGGGTTTGATTTGGCCTTTTCATAGTGAAACCTAGGACGTTAAACTAACAGGTTTTTTTTTGGGGGGGGGGGGGGGGTATTTTTTTTTGGTATAAAAGATCGAGGCTTGTGTAAGAGCTAACAATAATCACAAAAAAACAAACTGATACATAAAACATATGATAACGGGAGCAGGAGACAAGATGGGGAGAGAGAGGGAAGCACACAAGTACAGCAGTAGAGAACAGGGACATCGAGAGATCTGTGGGAGGGAGAGGGCTTGGGGGGCTTGTGTAAGAGCTAACAATAATCACAAAAAAACAAACTGATACATAAAACATATGATAAAGGGAGCAGGAGACAAGATGGGGAAAGAGAGGGAAGCACACAAGTACAGCAGTAGAGAACAGGGACATCGAGAGATCTGTGGGAGGGAGAGGGCTTGGGGGGAGGAGGCATGGGAAGGGGAGGGGGTGGGTGGGAGAGGTATAAAACACATGGACACTGCTAGGACTTCCAGGAAAGAAGTATCTGGGGTGAATTAACGGGGGTATAAAAGATCAAGATTTTGGATGGGGGAAGATAAGAGATGGTGGTAAACAGCTGTTTTAAAGACCTGGAGGGAGGAGTGGGATTGAACAGAGTGAGGGAGTTTCTCCAGAGGCGGGAGAAAAGGGGAGTGAAGGTGAGCAGAGAGCCTAGATTTTGGCAGTTTAACCATAAGAGGGTTGCAGGCAGATCTTGTGCGACCTGCAGGAATATTTGGGGGACAGAGCACAGATAGAGCTGGGGGAGCAAGGCCGAAGAGGAGTCGGTGGAAGACAAAAAGACCACCAACCTGCCTGCGGTGAGTGAGTGAAAGGCCCTCGGAGTTAGCTTCATCATGGGAGATTCCAATGATTCTGAAAGCTTTGCTTTCAACAGCATGAAGACGAGCTAGGTGTGAGGCAGGAGCACCAGACCAGACGGGAGAACAGTATTCCATTGAGCTGCGGATGAAAGCCTTATATGTGGTGAGGAGCTCAGGTGTGCCAAGGAAGGACTTCGCCCGACGGAGGATGCCCAGTCGGCGACTGGCTTTGAAGAAGTTTGAAGAAGAGAAGAAAATTATCAGAAGAACCGATTGGAGCAGAAGAAGAGCAGCAGACATTTGCTGGGAAGTTAGTCATAACGACGTCTAGATCCGCAGTTTTTCTTTCCGGGTCCAGAGGGTTTCTTTCGATCATGAGGTTTTGAACCTGTAAGCTCCATAACACTTGCTAAAAATGACAGGTCAGGTGAGACTTGACCAGGCTGACATTTGCCCACACAGGTTTGTATTTTGTAAAGATGTGTAAGATAGCTACCTGTAATACCTAGGTTGTTGTCTTTCAGAGCTATTGTGGAGTACGATGCCGAAGGGTTCACCAAGCTCAGCCTTCTGTTGGAGAATGACTGTTTGTACTGCCTTATTCATAGTAAGTACCTCTTCAGCTTGTATGGGGTTGTCTCATCAAACAAGGAGCACAATGTCCCGAGCACAATCGAAACTGAATACATTTGATACACCTGCAGATGTGTGTATGTCATTATGCAGCTGAGAAGGTATTTCTTTGGATGAAATATGTGCATTCCCCTTTAACGAATTGAACGTGTGTATCCCACCGGATTCCTCACAGTCGATCTTCCGATTTGCTTCCCACGCGACCAGCCGGTCATTACGTTCCAGTCATGTTGCCATTTTACAGCTGCCAGGTTTCTCCTTCAACAACTCCACAAGTCTTATCCTTACAGTCCACGCTGGGACGGCAATGAAATGGCAGTCAGGGCGAGGTGGGTGAGAGACATGAAATGTGGAGGATATCTATTTGCTTTGAGTTTTTGGAAATATTATTCCACAGAAACCATTTTCTGGCTTGCTGGCCCATATATTCCATTTGCTATGCCGGGCCTGGAATTCTGTCTTATTTTGAGTCGTAACGCAGTTTCTTGCCGAGAACCGGGTGCTGCTGCATGCTACCGTTTCATATTGAATGCACTAATTATTAAATGTGGAGTGCTATTAAATTGCCGCAATGATCTTGGCACCACAACAAAATCCCACTGTCATGGCAACGTGCTATTGTTGTTATTGTGTTTGGCATGCTATGTTGTTGTTTTTAAGATTTTTGAATACCACCAAAGACGAGATTTTTTTTAAAACCAATACTGACTGCTCAAAACTTGCCTCGACATTCAATTTGAACAGTCAGTCCAGAGGTTCAATTTTGACTCCCCATTGGATCAAACTGGTCATGTGACTCATCCCTGCTCATAAACTGCTACAGAAGGAGAGGGCTGTTTGTGCATTGGCTCTCTTTCGGCTCTTTTCATTTTACCCTTGTTATTCTGTGACGTAAAGCGTTTTGTTTTTGAACAGAATGTTTCTTGAGAAGTCAAACACTTGTGTGAATACTGAAGAAGCAAGTTGACCATATCATGATGTCATACTGTGCAGAATGTTCTGTGTGCTGTTGATTTGCACTTTCCCTGCTGACAGATAGCTTCCGACTATAATGGGTCTTCCTAGCCCCCTCATTAACCCTCTCCCCCATTGCACTGTGTTTTTCATCAGTTGGGAGTCCCTCGGAGCATAGTCTGTGATTTTAATGCAGTTATTCAATAGATTGTTTTGCAAGGATCCTGTCGAGTATCTTGTAATGTAAGTAGAACCACCTTTAGAGGCCATTTTTCCCCGCAGAGCAGGATCCAGTCATATCCATGCTCTGCTCGGTCATTTAAACCAACCTTGTTTTTTGATTATATGATCCAACTCTTCTGACTCACCTTATCCAAATTGCCAGGGGCATAGAAAAGGCCCCTTTATAGGGGATGTTCCATGTGGCAAACTATAGAAAAGAAGGGACATTCCATAACTTGTAGAAAATGCCAAACAAAAGAAAAGAAGGGACATTCAAAAAATCTCGTGTGCATGCTGGACTACCCTTGTGTTCTTAGGAGGAACCAAGTAATGCTCCAGAAAAGTTAATATAAAGGGGTGCCCTGCATCTGGCAAATAAAATACATTTACTTATTCATGCAGCTGTATGAATCAAATTGGCACCCTTTATATGAACTTTTCTCGAGCATTACTAACCAGGGAGAGATTCTAAGGAGTCAGAGACATATTGAAGGATGAAGTTTCTGAAAAGCAGATCAAGTCTGGTTTATCAAAAGCAACCTGTATGGCGAGATCAGTCAGGTTTGAGTGAAGACCCTGGATGTTTGAGGTCCATACCGTTAAAGAAGAAGGAGGGGGAGCATCGGATACAAGAGAGGGGAAGGGTAGGGTAAGATGAGGGAGGAGAGGGGGGGGGGTAGGGAGAGCAGTTCACAGTGTGTCAGAGATTGCAGAAGAGCTAGAATAAGGGGAAGGATGAGGAGGACAAAGGCTAGTAGATGGTGATGGGATGAGGGACAGTGAGGAGTAATTTGAGGGGGGAGTAGAGCAAAGTAGACGATTGGAGGGGGTGGAGGAATGCATTGGAAGAGAGAGGAAGGGGGGAGGAGGAGGCAGCTTTGTGGAGGAGTTAAGAGGGAACTTTGAGGACTGTCTGTTTCTTTAGGGGGAGTCTGTTTCTCTATCTGTGAACAGGATATCTTATAAACGTGGACGGATTCACACAAAATTTGGTGGAGAGGTTGAGTGTATGACAAGGATACTACAATTTTGGTATACAGATCTGGATACTACAATTTTGTAAGTGATACTTCACAATTGAGAGATAGGGTAAAAAACGATATAAAGCACGTACGATATTTCAAAACGTAGACGGACTTTGATAAAACTTGGTGGGTAAGTTGGGTAAGTGACAAGACCAAGCCGATTAGATTTTGGTTCAGGTCTGGATCCAGATCTGGCCCATCAGTGAGATACAAAACATAAACTGTTCAGCCTGGCGGAGGTATGTGCTCTACCGAGTGCTGTTCTACTTTATAAATGTTGGAGTCCAAACTTTGTAGACGTACTCACATTGTAATGGTACAGCACTGCAAATACTTTACAGACGATCTACCATTATAAATAGTACATATGGTCAAATGTGTCTTGCGGCCCCGCCCCATCAGGCTGATTGACAGCTGTTTTCCGCCCACCCCTCTTGGCACTTCGTTGCCCAAAGCGTAAATATGCAGTTACACCTACTTTTCGTGGAATCCTTTCAACAAGTTATGAAAAATTTGAGCTGTCATGGGGACCTTCCCCTGTAAAATGCTGAAGATTCGCTTTTGAACAAAGTACTGAGCTTAACCCAATTTTAAGTTACTGCCTGAAAAGTACAAACAGGCTATTTTTGTTCTGTCAATTTTGTCGTTTAGTAATTTCCAAACGTTTAACCCTTCGCGTGCTTTTGTCGCAGATTTGTGACAAGATGAAAATTTTTTTTTTTTTTTTTGGAAAACGACAAAAAAAACATGAATTTTTCAATGAAAATTTTGAAAAAAAAGATGCCGCACACAAAGGGTCAACGAGTGTTATTACTCCCGTCAGGGAGTAATGCATTCGATCGTGTCCATGTGTTTGTGGACAAGATATCTGGAAAAGTTCTGAACGGATTTGGATGAAAGTTGGTGGGATGATTGCCCTTGGGATAAGGAAGAATTGATTCGTTTTTGGTGAAGCTCAGGATATTATTCCAGATCCAGGAATTTTTTGAAGGATTTTTTATCATTGGAAGATAGGGCTCATTTTTTTTTAAACATTATGTTCTATATATTCTATATTTGACATGGTGATATGAAAATAGTTTTCATATTTGTTGTAAATGTAGTTTAAACTCGTGGTTATGCGTTAGAGCGGTGTATTTTGTTAGCAGCGTCGTCTTCAAGGTTCTTTTTTTTTCTTTCTAATAAAGACATATTCTGTCATTTTAAAACCACCAAATTGTGTATTAGGTTTCCCCGTTTCATAAAATGTATCGTTTGATATGTATAATGCTTTAAAACTGTTTTTTTTTTGTTTTTTTTTTATTATAACCTCAGAAGAGATATCAACATTTACCTCAGCGAATGTCAATCGCGGTGTCAGTATTTGATGAACTTATAAAGACTTAGGTGACTTATAAGTGTGACCAGCATGTGCACGGGATTCTTCCCAGAAGAATGAGGGGACGCATTAGCTTGCACGACTTAAAATGAGCGAGTTTTGTTTTCACGTTTGGGCCAGTTTTACATGTTGTATCCCTCAGGAATGAAACGAACGTTTTTTCCTGGTTTACAATTTTATTTTAAGTCACACATGCCTCAAAATACACTCACTTACATAGAATTGAACGCTGAATCCGAAAATGTAAGTGAAATTGCCTTGTTTTTTTTTTTACATTATCTTCTATATATTCTAAATATATATCTGTGCAGTGTCTGTCTTGTGTTGTCTTGTCTTGTGTTGTCTTGTCTTGTGTTGTCACTGAACTACTCCCTCAAACTTTTGTGAAATCGTACTATTCCAACTTGACCCACGGCGGGAGTATGCGCTCTACAAAGTGGCGTTCTAGTTTGATGTGAAATCTTACACAGATGACTGACTGGCACTTTCACAGGTTTACAAGTTCGTGTCTTAGTAGATTTTCTCTTTTGAGGAATTGTTTGTTATCCCTACCGTTACATAGGAAGTCTTCCGCCCTCCTGATATACCATCAATTCAATTTTAAGTTTGATATCACATTTCTAATTGGTGACTGTTTAAGCGATTATATCAAATTTGCTCACCAAATCTATTCATTCCAAAAAAAATTTCCATCTCTTATAGTGCATCTTTCATTCATTCCCTAAACTCTCCAGCACTCCATCCTCCCTCCAGCATCCTCAAACGTATTTTTGACTCGAATGTCTCAAGAAACCCATTTTGCAATAAATGTTCGTTTCCCATTAATCGTACACTTTTCAAAATCCCATCACCCCAAAATCCCATTTCCCATCACCCCTCCCCTCTAAATCTACCCCCTTGCCCCTCCCCTCCAAATCATCCCCATCACCCATCTCTTTCAAATCTTCCCCCTTGCCCCTCCCCTCCAAATCTTCCCAACCACCCATTCCTTTCAAATCTCCCCCAACACCCCTCCCCTCCGAGACTCTCCCTCGCTCCTCCCCTCCTAGACTCCCCTCTCACCCTCCTCCTCAAAGCGTCCTCCCCGCTTCTTCCCCCTTCCAACTTTCACCTTCATCTCCCTCAACCTTCTGCCTCGCTCTTCCCCCTCGTCAAATAACACCTCACTGTGCCTCTCCCAATCACCATCAAACCTTTTGTCCGCCCCATTCTTCCCTTTCTCCAAGCTATTCTGTAATCTCCGACACACCTTCAACAGCTCTCCCGACATCTTCCTCCTCTTCCACATCTTACCCTACCGCTCCCCCCCCCCCCCCCCCTGTTCTGTATCCGATGCTCCCCCTTCCTCTTCCTTAACAGTATGGGCCTCAAACATCCAGGGCCTTCGCTCAAACTTGTCTGATCTCTCCATACAGGTTGCTTCTGACAAACCAGACGTGATCTGCTTTACAGAAACTTTCCTCATTCATGATGTCTCTGATTCCTTGGTATCTCTCCCAGGTTACTCCCTCCTCCGGTATGATAGACCTGAGCCTCGTCCTGGAGGTTGGGTTGCTATCTTTATAAAAAAACTCTCTTCCTCACTCGCCCTGCACTGCCCTCTCTCCACCTCACCCCCAGGAATACCTTTGGCTACAGCTTCCCCTTCGCTCCCACCTTTTGTTCATATGTGTGTTGTACCGTCCACCAAACAGTGATGACTCCATCTACATCTCGCTGTCTGAGAATATGGACCAACTTCTATCTACCCATCCCAACTCTCTCTTCCTCATATGTGGTGATTTCAACTGTCACCATGCCAGTTGGCTGGGTGTGGGTACCTCTCTCACCAGCCATGGCTCTTCAGCAAAGGACTTCTGTGACTCACTGGGACTGACACAATCTGTCAATTTCCCGACCCGGATTTCAGTCAACGGAGCATCTTCTCTTCTGGACTTGGTTATGACTAACTTCCCTGAAAATGTCTGCTGCTCTTCTTCTGCTCCAATCGGCTCTTCTGATCATGTGCTTGTTAAAGTGGACATCTCTCTGACCATTCTCAGAGAGCCTCCTCAGCGTCGACGAGTCTGGAATTTCACTCAGGCAACTGGCACGGTCTTCAAGCAGCCATCAATCATCTGGACTGGTCTCCCATCTCTACTGCCTCTGACATAAATTCTTCCTGGGAATTCTTCCAAAGCAAACTGCTCTCTCTCATGCACAGATTTATCCCATCTCGTCTTCTGTTGTCATACCCTTCCTCCCGTCCATGGTACACGGAATCTTGTGGTGAGGCTATTGCCCAGAAACAACTTGCTTTCGTCTCCTGGAAAGCAAATCCAACGGAAGGAAATCTCATTTCCTTTCACAAAGCCCGAAACAAGTGTGTGTCTACCCTCAGGAGAGCCAGGAAACAATATCTCTCCGTTCTCAGGACCGAACTCTCTTATCTGTCTCCCTCTTCCAAATCCTGGTGGCGTCTGGTCAAATCTGTTTCTGGTGTTTGTTCCCCCTCCATCCCCTCCCTCACCTCAAATGGCCACTCGGCTGACTCCGCACGTGAAAAAGCTGAATGCCTCAACTCTGTGTTTGCCTCTAAATCTTGTGTCCCAAACCCATCCCTCTCTGTACCCACCGTACCCAGTCGTACCCAGCTGCTCCTGGACTCTGTGTCCTTTCCTCCTGACAAGTTGGAAAAGTTTCTGTCAACCCTCGACTCGGATTCTGCAACTGGACCTGACGGCATCAGCCCACGGGTCCTAAAATTCTGGTCTTCCGCTCTTTCACTCCCTCTCTCTGTTCTCTTCACTCTCTCTTTTGCTCAAGGTCATCTTCCATCTGCTTGGAAATCTGCCAACATCACCGCTTTGCACAAAAAAGGTGCAAAAACAGATCCCAGCAACTACAGACCAATCAGCCTTCTCCCAATTATCAGTAAAGTCATGGAATCCATTATTGCTTCAGATATGAAATCTTTCCTCTTCTCCAATGGCTTCATCTCTGATCATCAATTTGGTTTCAGACCTGGACACTCTACTCTGGACATGCTGCTTCTGCTTTCTCAACAATGGATGGAGGTCCTCAATGCCAAACAGGAAATTAGAGCAGTCTCCCTTGACATATCACGTGCCTTCGATACGGTCTGGCACCCCGCTCTGCTCACCAAACTCTCCTCTTTTGGTATCCATGGAAATCTCCACGCATGGCTGGCGGACTTCCTCTCTAGTCGTAGTCAACGTGTGGCCCTGAATGGGTTTCTCTCATCTCCTCTTCCTGTTCAGGCTGGAGTTCCACAAGGCAGTTTTCTGGGCCCTGTGCTTTTTCTGGTCTTCATCAATGATCTCTCTGACTCTCTTGAAAATCCTCTGTATCTCTTTGCTGATGACTCTACTCTCTGTCGCTCCATTCTTCATCCCTCAGATCGGCAGTCTGCAGCCTCCTCACTCTCTGCAGACCTGGACAAAATCACAGACTGGGCAAACAAGTGGAACATGTCTTTCAATCCTGACAAATCTCACACTCTTACGATGTCTCTCCGAAAAGACCGACTGGACAACCCTCCCATCCACTTTCTGAATAATCCTCTCCAAGAAGTTCTGTCACTCAAGCTTTTGGGTCTCACTATCTGCCATGATCTTTCCTGGGAAAACCACATTTCAAATCTGGCCTCCAAAGCCAGTCGCCGACTGGGCATCCTCCGTCGTGCGAAGTCCTTCCTTGGCACACCTGAGCTCCTCACCACATACAAGGCTTTCATCCGCAGCTCAATGGAATACTGCTCTCCCCTCTGGGCTGGTGTTCCTGCCTCACACCTAGCTCGTCTTCACGCTGTTGAAAACAAAGCATTCAGAATCATTGGAATCTTCCACGATGAAGCTAACTCCAAGGGCCTCTCACTCACTCACCGCAGGCAGGTTGGTGGTCTTTCCGTCTTCTACCGACTCCTGTCTGGCCTTGCGCCCCCCCCCCCCTCCCAGCTCTCTCTGGGCTCTGTCCCGCAAATATTCCTACAGGTCGCACAAGATCTGCCTGCAACCCTCTTATGGTCAAACTGCCAAAATCAAGACTCTCTGCTCACCTTCACTCCTTCATTCCTCTTTTCTCCTGCCTCTGGAACAAACTCCCTCACTCTCTTCAATCCCACTCTACCCTCCAGGTCTTTAAAACAGCTGTTCACCACCATCTCTTATCTTCCCCCATCCAAAACCTTGATCTTTTCTACCCCCGCTAATTTCACCCAAATTCCACTTTTTTGAAATACCAACTTCTGTCCTGGAAGTCCTTGGTGTCCTTGTGTTTTATACTTCTCCCTCCCCCCCTCCCCCCCCTTCCCACGCCTCCTCCCCCCAAGCCCTCTCCCTTCCACACATCTTCCTGCTCTCAAATGTTGTGTTTGTGTGCTTCCCCTTCTCTCCCCATCTTGTTTTCCGCTCCCTCTTTTAATATATTTTGTTTGTCTGGTTGATTTGTTTGTGAAGTAAATGTTAGTTCTTTCACGAGCCTCGATTCAGTATACAAAAAACAAAAAACAAACAACAAAAAAAATTCATGAAAATGAAAAAAATATATAATCATCTTCTTCTTCATAGCCTCTTCAAAATCAGCTTCCCAGAAAATGTCCTCCCCACTTTTGAATAGCGACCAAAGCCTTTGGCTGCAGGTACTACATTCTGGTATCGATACTGTGCCTTTATAATTGTGCTCTTGGTTCTGAAGTGGACTCGCCTTGCCCTCTAAACTGGGAATGTAAATGCGCGCAGCATTGTGCGGTGGCGTGGTTTCGGCTTTGACGTGCGTCGGGCTGGAGGAGTACACTGTGACGTGTTTATTGTAAAGAGCCCCTTGGCTCTCAGCCACAGTGATTGGAAATCTAATTTGAACATGAATTATTGAGGACTCTGAAAGGCATTCATTGAGCCTCGCTCGCAAGGTGTAAGCAGTTCAGTTTTAACCCTTCAGCAGTAAAAACGATCCCTCTCCCTCATGAAACATTCACTCGGCTTGGATCGGAATACCGACTACATCTGAGTACTTATAATTCAAAACGCTTGTTTACGTGAAATCTAGATGTTGATGAAAATCACGTGATCATTTTGCAAGGTTCTTGGAACAAAAGACATCATGGCTTTCCCCAGAAACCCGAGCACCTCTCACAAAAGTTCTGCATGCCCAAGTGCTGGTTGTTATCTCTTGGTCTATTTGATTGGGTCCACGTTTGCTGCATACAATCAACTTAGAAGGTATACGATGACCTTTAAGACCTCGCGTGACCATTGCATGTGGACATGTAAACATTTTGAGATGTATTACTTTGGGATGTTTGATTCCGGTACTTTTTTGATCGCCTCGCCATACGATGAGCAGCCGAGCAGCGTATCGAACGATCCCCATCATGTGGTGCTCCTCTGGGTATGCTTTGTCCGCGGATCTCATTCCAGTAGAGAAGTAATCCTCGTTTTTATTTTGCAGGAGCTTTTTCAAGGAGGCAATTCCATCCTTCTTGGAGATGGCAACGGTCAACGGAACTTATTGAGCAGATGTACCGGGGTCACTGGGAGAAATACGATGACGTGTGCACGTGCCTGCGTTTGTTTAACCGACACGTGTGAACACGTACGTACGTGCATGCGTCTGTACTTGCGCGGATGAATACACCGGCGTGTTTTTCTACGAGAGTCTCCGAGTGCAGACGTTCGTTTTTGAGTGATACTTTTGCAATTGATCCCTACTGCCTCGTAGTCGCATACCTGCCCTTCGTCTGGGTAGCTGGTACTTTATTGTGATGCCTGTTTCAGATAGCATCCTTGTGGTTCCAGAAATCAATGAATACTTCATGTGGATGTGATGGGACTTGTGGAACAGCAGGGATTACAGCGACACATGTGTATTTGATATGGACCAGAGAAGCATTGATAAGTCTCAAAACCTCTCGATGCAATAACTCATCAACTCGTACATGAAACGTATTTGCTGAAGTCATTTGTAAGTAATAATAATTATTGATTTTCCTCTTTTTGCTACTGAGTTTTTCTTTTTGTCCCTCAATTCCTCGATCTGATTCAAAGTGCAATTTATACGCTCATTACATGTTTCGTGTTTTTTAATTTGCCGACACGATGCATTTTTTTCCCCTACGTGGTAGATAAGGTTGTCTTCTTCCTCTTTTGCATGCAGTAAATGGCTGCTGGTTTGCATTATCTGCTGGGTACCCGGTAGTAGTGCTGATGCACGGCTCGTTTCTTTTTTGAATACCAGGTCAAGCTCGTGGAAGAGCGAGAACACTGAACGGATCAAGACGCAACAGAACAAAAGGAACAGTAGAAAGGGAGAAGGGGAAACACACCAAGGACAAAATAGAGGGAGACTTGGAGAGGTAAGAAAAGTGGGGAGGAATGAGTGGTAGGAAAGAATGCTTGGGATGTGCAGGATGGATGCAGAAGCAATCTGTCAGGAAGGAAAAACTGCTGGAAATCTGGAGGGGTGAGGGCTTGGGGGAGGAACGGGAAGGTGAGGGGTTAACGGAGGTAGAAGAGTTCATGGTATTGGATTGGGGGGGGGGTTATCTGAGATGGTGGTGAACAGCTGTCTTGAAGACCTGGAGGGAAGAAAGAGATTGAAGAGAATGTGGAAGTTGATTCCACAGTTGGAAAAAAGATGTACGAATGAGTGAAGGTGAGAAGTGATCCTGGATTTAGGTTGTTTCACCAAATTGGGTTGATGGTGGATTATGTTTTCCCTGCAGAAACCCTGGGGGAGAGGAGGCAAAGCATGGTGAGGGCACAGGGTGCAAGACCAGAAAGGAGACGGTATAAGACAGAGACCACCAACCTGTCAGCGATGTCGAAGTGATAGGCCCATAGACTCAGCTTCAGCACAGGAGATTCCGATGATCTTTGAAGGCCTTGGTTTCCATGGCGTCAACCTAAGCAAGATGTCAGGCAGGGGTGACAGCCTAGAGAGGAAAGCAGTGCTCCACCAAGCTGTGGATGAAGGCCTTGTAGGTGGATAGGAGTTATGGTGTGCCAAGGAAGGACTTTTTACGATGGAGGATGACCAGTCACCGGCTGGCTTTGGAGGCCAAATTTGAAATGTGGTTTGCCCACGAAAGATCATGGCTGATAGTGAGACCCAGGAGTTTGAGTGACTGAACTTTCTCAAGAGGATTGTTAAGAAAGTAGATAGGAGGGTTTGCCATACGTCATTTATGGCGGAGAGATGGTGAGCTTGTGACATTTGTCAGGATTGAAAGACGTATTCCAAGCGTTTGAACATCTTGTGATTTTTATCAAGGTCTGAAGAGAGGGAAGAGCCCGCAGCTTGTCTGTCTGAAGAATGAGGGATGTCACAGCAGAGGATGTGACTCATCAGCAAATAGATAAAGAGGATTTTCCAGAGAGTCAGAGAGATCATTGATGAAGATCAAGAATAGGACTGGGCCTAGAACACTGCCTTGAGGCACTCCAGCCTTGGCAGGGCGAGGAGTTGAAACGATTCTGTTGAGAGCCACACGCTGGTTATGAGGGTAGAGGGAGTCAGTGAACCGTGTGGTGGAGTTGGCCCTAGATGCAATAGGCAGACATTTTGGAGAGCAAGGCAGGATGCCAGACTGTATCAAAAGCATGAGATATGTGCAGAGAAACGGCCCTCAACTCTTGTCTGACATTGCGGGCCTCCATTGTTGAGTGAGTAGAAGCAGCATGTCCAAGGTGGAGTGACCTGGGCTGAAACTAAATTTGTGATCTGACATTAGGTTGCTTGCAAATCAACTGCGGATGATTAGAAATAAGCTGATAGGTCTTTAGTTAAGGGGATCAGTTTTTGCATCTTTTTTTGAAGTGGTCATGTTTCCGGATTTCCAAGCAGATGGAAGATGACCGAGTACAAATGACAGGGTGAAAGGGGCAGAGAGTGGAAGTGGAAGAGTAGCAGAGCATTTTTTTAGGACATGTGAGCTGATGCCACCTGGTCTAGTTGCAGAGTCCAGAGCAGGGATTTGTAATTTGTTCGTAGTTCTGGCAATAGGTTTTTTTTCCTCTTAGCAAAGGACACCGTGGGATCTTTAACGTCCACCAACGAACACTGGCAGACAGGACGTTCAGTTTACAGTCCATCCGAGGGATGGCACGACACACATCGATGCATCGCCTTGCCTGCGTAACACCAGGATGGCAGTTTATAGCTGGGTCGAGATTTGAATCCAAGCTTGACAACTCAGAGCATACCTGTCCGCCACCCTGCCAGCCGAGGATTGCCAACAAATGTGCAGCAGAATGTATAAATTGTGCAGCATACCTGTCCGCCACCCTGCCAGCCGAGGATTGCCAACAAATGTGCAGCAGAATATAAATTGTGCAGCATACCTGTCCGCCACCCTGCCAGCCGAGGATTGTCAACAAATGTGCAGCAGAATGTATAAATGGTGCAGCATACCCGTCCGCCACCCTGCCAGCCGAGGATTGTCAACAAATGTGCAGCAGAATGTAGAAATTGTGCAGCATACCCGTCCGCCACCCTGCCAGCCGAGGATTGCCAACAAATGTGCAGCAAAATGTAGAAAATGTGCAGCATGCCTGTCCGCCACCCTGCCAGCCGAGGATTGCCAACAAATGTGCAGCAGAATGTATAAATTGTGCAGCATACCTGTCCGCCACCCTGCCAGCCGAGGATTGTCAACAAATGTGCAGCAGAATGTATAAATGGTGCAGCATACCCGTCCGCCACCCTGCCAGCCGAGGATTGAAAACAAATGTGCAGCAGAATGTAGAAATTGTGCAGCATACCCGTCCGCCACCCTGCCAGCCGAGGATTGCCAACAAATGTGCAGCAGAATGTATAAATAGTGCAGCATACCTGTCCGCCACCCTGCCAGCCAAGGATTGCCAACAAATGTGCAGCAGAATGTATAAATAGTGCAGCATACCTGTCCGCCACCCTGCCAGCTGAGGATTGCCAACAAATGTGCAGCAGAATGCAGAAAATGTGCAGCATCCCTGGATTGGAGTGCGCTTATACACACAGTGGTAACGAAGAGCCCACAGTAAGTATGTTTTTGATTATTCAGTCTATAAAAGGATAAGGCAGGGCAGGATGGGATTCTACCTATGGGCAGGATGGGATTCTACCGATGGGTAGGATGGGATTCTACCTATGGGCAGGATGGGATTCTACCTATGGGCAGGATGGGATTTTTACCTATGGGCAGGATGGGATTCTACCTATGGGCAGGATGGGATTCTCCCGATAGGCAGGATGGGATTCTACCTATGGGCAGGATGGGATTTTTACCTATGGGCAGGATGGGATTCTACCTATGGGCAGGATGGGATTCTACCTATGGGCAGGATGGGATTCTACCTATGGGCAGGATGGGATTCTACCTATGGGCAGGATGGGATTTTTACCTATGGGCAGGATGGGATTCTACCTATGGGCAGGATGGGATTCTACCTATGGGCAGGATGGGATTCTACCTATGGGTAGGATGGGATTCTACCTATGGGCAGGATGGGATTCTACCTATGGGCAGGATGGGATTCTACCTATGGGCAGGATGGGATTCTACCTATGGGCAGGATGGGATTCTACCTATGGGCAGGATGGGATTCTACCTATGGGCAGGATGGGATTCTACCTTTTTTTTTTTTTTTTTTTTTTTTTGTATACAAGATCGAGGCTCGTGAAAGAGCGAACATTAATCACACAGGAAGACAAACCGACACATAAAACATATAACATGGGGAGCGGTAGACAAGATGGGGCGAGAGGGGGAGGAACACAAACACAACATCTGAGAGCAGGGACATCGAGAGATCTGTGGGAGGGAGAGGGCTCTGGGGGGGGGGGGAGGCATGTGAAGGGGGGGTGGGAGAGGTATAAAACATATGGACACTGCCGGGACTTCCAGGAAAGAAGTTGGAATTTCAAACAAGGTGGATCTGGGGTGAATTAGTGGGGGTAGAAAAGATCAAGGTTTTGGATGGGGAAAGATAAGAGATGGTGGTGAACAGCTGTTTTAAAGACCTGGAGGGAGGAGTGGGATTGAAGGGAGTGTGGGAGTTTGTTCCAGAGGTGGGAGAAAAGAGGAATGAAAGAGTGAAGGTGAGCAGAGAGCCGAGATTTCGGCAGTTTAACCATCAGAGGGTTGCTGGCAGATCTTGTGCGACCTGTAGGAATATTTGGGGGACAAAGCACAGAGAGCTGGGGGAGCAAGGCCGGAGAGGAGTCGGTAGAAGACAGAAAGACCACCTACCGGTCTGCGGTGAGTGAGTGAAAGGCCCTCGGAGATAGCTTCATCGCGGGAGATTCCAATGATTCTGAAAGCTTTGGTTTCAACAGCGTCAAGTCGAGCTAGGTGTGAGGCAGGAGCACCAGCCCATAGGGGAGAACAGTATTCCATTGAGCTGCGGATGAAAGCCTTGTATGTGGTGAGGAGCTCAGGTGTGCCAAGGAAGGACTTCGCACGACGGAGGATGCCCATTCGGCGACTGGCTTTGGACGCCAGCTTGGAAATGTGGTTTTCCCAAGAAAGATCATGGCAGATAGTGAGACCCAAAAGCTTGAGCGACAGAACTTCTTGGAGAGGATTGTTGAGAAAGTAGATGGGAGGGTTGTCCAGTCGATCATTTCAGAGAGACATAGTAAGAGTGTGAGATTTGTCAGGATTGAAAGACATGTTCCACTTGTTTGACCAGTCTGTGATTTTGTCCAGGTCTGCAGAGAGTGAGGAGGCTGCAGACTACCGATCTGAGGGAAGAGGAATGGAGCGGCAGAGAGTGGAGTCATCAGCAAAGAGATAGAGAGGATTTTCCAGAGAGTCGGAGAGATCATTGATAAAGATCAGAAAAAGCACAGGGCCCAGAACACTGCCTTGGGGAACTCCAGCCTGAACAGGAAGGGGAGATGGATGAGAGAAATCCATTCAGGGCCACACATTGTCTACGACCCACACTCCCTTCAATCCCTCTCCTCCCTCCAGGTCTTTAAAACAGCTGTTCACCACCATCTCTTATCTTCCCCCATCCAAAACCTTGATCTTTTCTACCCCCACTAATTCACCCCAGATCCACCTTGTTTGAAATTCCAACTTCTTTCCTGGAAATCCTGGCAGTGTCCATATGTTTATACCTCTCCCACCCCCCCCCCCCCCTTCACATGCCTCCCCCCAAAGCCCTCTCCCTCACACAGATCTCTCGATGTCTCCATGTCTCTCGGTCCCTGCTCTCAAATGTTGTGTTTGTGTCCTTCCCCCTCTCTCCCAATCTTGTCTACCGCTCCCGATGTTATTTGTTTTATGTGTCTGTTTGTCTTTCTGTGTGATTAATGTTCGCTCTTTCACGAGCCTCGATCTTGTATACAAACAAACAAACAAACAAACCAAAAAAAAAAAAAAAAGTCCGCAAGCCATTCATGGATACCATAGGAGGAGAGTTTGTTGAGCAGAGCTGGGTGCCAGACCGTATCGAAGGCATGTGATATGTCAAGGGAGACGGCTCTGATTTCCTGTTTGGCATTGAGGACCTCCATCCATTGTTGAGACAGCAGAAGCAGCATGTCCAGAGTAGAATGACCTAGTCTGAATCCAAATTGATGATCGGAGATCAAGCCATTGGAGAAGAGGAAGGATTTGATATCCGAAGCAATGATGGATTCCATGACTTTGCTGATAATTGGGAGTAGGCTGATTGGTCTGTAGTTGCAAGGATCAGTTTTTGCACCTTTTTTGTGTAAAGTGGCAATGTTTGCTGATTTCCAGGATGCTGGCAGATGACCTTGAGCAAAAGAGAGGGTGAAAAGAACAGAGAGAGGGTGAGATATAGCGGCAGAGCAGGATTTTAGGACCCGTGGGCTGATGCCGTCTGGTCCAGTTGCAGAATCAGAGTCGAGGTTTGACAAAAACTCCTCCACCTTGTCAGGAGAGAAGGACACAGAGTCCAGGAGCAGTTGGGTTCGACTGGGTAAGGTGGGAACAGAGAGAGATGGGTTTGGGACACAAGATTTTGAGGCAAACACAGAGTTGAGGCATTCGGCTTTGTCACGTGCGGTGTCAACTGTGTAGCCATTTGAGGTAAGGGAGGGGATGGAGGGGGAACAAACACCAGAAACGGATTTGACCAGACGCCACCAGGATTTGGAGGAAGGAGACAGGTTTGAGAGTTCATTCTTGAGTGTGGAGAGATTGTGCTTCCTGGCACTCCTGAGGGTAGACACACACTTGTTCCGAGCTTGGTGTAAGGAACTGAGATTGCCTTCAGTTGGATTAGCCTTCCAAGAGGCAAAGGCAAGTTGTTTCAGGACAACTGCCTCACCACGAGATTCAGTGTACCATGGACGGGAGGAAGGGTAATACAACTGAAGACGAGATGGGATAAATCTGTGCATGAGAGAGAGCAGATTGCTTTGGAAGAATTCCCGGGAAGAATTGATGTCAGAGGCAGTGGAGATGGGAGACCAGTCCAGATGATTGATGGCTGCTTGAAGACCGTGCCAGTTGGCCTGAGTGAAATGCCAGACTCGGCGACGCTGAGGAGGCTCTCTGAGAATGGCCAGAGAGATGTCCACTTTAACAAGCACATGATCAGAAGAACCGATTGGGGCAGAAGAAGAGCAGCAGACATTAGCAGGGAAGTTTGTCATAACCAAGTCTAGAAGAGAAGATACACCTTTGGCTGAGATCCGGGTCGGGAAATTGACAGATTGTGTCAATCTCAGTGAGTCGCAGAAGTCCTTTGCTGAGGTGCCATGGCTGGTGAGAGATGAACCCACACCCAGCCAGGTGGCATGATGACAGTTGAAGTCGCCACATATGAGGATGAGAGAGTTGGGATGAGTGGATAGAAGTTAGTCCATGTTGTCAGACAGTGAAATGTAAATGGAGTCATCACTGTTTGGAGGACGGTACAGAACACATATGAACAAAAGATGGGAGCGGAGAGGAAGCCGTAGCCAGAGGTACTCCTGGGGGTGAGGTGGAGAGAGGGCAGTGCAGGGAGAGTGAGGAAGAGAGTTTTTGATAAAGATAGTCACCCCACCACCAGGACGAGGCTCAGGTCTATCATACCGGAGGAGGGAGTAACCAGGAAGAGCTATTAAGGAATCAGAGACATCTTGAAGGAGGAAAGTTTCTGTTAAGCAGATCAAGTCTGGATTGTCAGAAGCAACCTGTATGGAGAGATCAGTCAGGTTTGAGCGAAGGCCCCAGATGTGTGAGGTCCATACCGTTAATAAAGAGAGAGGGGGAGCATCGGGTACAGGGGAGGGGAGATGTCGGGTAAGATGAAGGATGAGAGGGCGAGGTAGGGAGAGCAGTTGATAGTGTGTCAGAGATTACAGAAGAGTTACAGGAAAAGGAAGGATGAGGAGAACGAAAGGTTTGATGGTGAAGGGATGAGGCACAGTGAGGGGTTGTTTGAGGGGGGGGAGAGGAAAGTCGAAAGTTGGGGGAGGTGGAGGTATGAGATAGAAGGGAGACGAAATGGGGAGGAGGCAGCTTTGAGGAGGAGGAGGAGGGGGGAGGGAGAATTGGAGGGGAATGGTATGGGAGGAAATTTGAATGGGAGGGGTTGGGGGGAGGTTTTGAAGGGGAGGAGTGAGGGGGGAGTTTTGGAGGGGAGTCAAGAGGGGGAGTTTAGGAGGGGAGGGGAAAGGGGGGAGTTTAGGAGTGGAGGGGCAAGGGGGGAGTTTAGGAGTGTAGGGGCAAGGGGGGGGATTTGGAGGGGAGGGGCAAGGGGGGAGTTTAGGAGTGGAGGGGCAAGGGGGGAGTTTAGGAGAGTGGGGGCAAGGGGGGGATTTGGAGGGGAGGGGCAAGAGGGGAGTTTAGAAAGTGGATGATTGATGAAAGACGAACATTGATAACAAATTGGGTTTATTGTGATTTTCAAGTTAGCAATCCGATTAAGAACGATGGAGGAAGGATGGAAAGAATGTGAATTTAGAGCATGCAGTGATTTAGATTTATAAGGGATTGAATTTATTTTTTTTGAAGTGGAATGAGTTGGAGAGGAAATTGAAAGAAGCCTTTTAAATATGAAGAAAAACAGCGTGTTGTAATATACCACTGAATAAAACAATGAAGGGGAAAGTTTAAACATATTTAAATAATATTTAAACAGAACCGTGAACAATCTTAAATGCACAAAATTCCGGCGGAGGGAGGGCCTGAGGGACCACCACGAGTCACGTGAACAGAGCAAAAGGTGGATGGCAAGGAGATAATGGGGGCGGGGCGAACAGCACACCTGGACAGAAGTACAGGATGAGACAACAGCACACGTGGAGAAAGGAAAAATAAATGTTTTTGGTTATTTCTTTTTTATTTTTTTTTATTTTTTTTTGGGGGGGGGGGGGGGGTGGGGATTTAAAACGTCAGACAAAGAGTATTATGTTCGGGGTAGAAGGGAAAAATCTAAGAGCCGAGCAAAACACGAAGTAGGGGACTTAAGTTAGCAAACAACGACGGGGGTGCAAGGCCGCACACGAGGAGCAGAACACGATTAATTACGGTATTTGCCAGACAATATTTAAAACGTTTGAGAAGTGGTCGATGTTCAGGGAAGTTAGGGGGAGAAGAGAAAATCTAAGAAATAAGCAATACAGCGAAGGAAAGAACTTAAATTCACAGAACACCTATGGGGGTAGGATACCTATGGGCAGGATGGGATTCTAACTATGGGCAGGATGGGATTTTTACCTATGGGCAGGATGGGATTTTTACCTATGGGCAGGATGGGATTCTGCCTGTAAGACACACAGAACAGGATAAACATGGAGCAAAGGAAGGGTGAGGCCGGAGTGGGTGGTATTACAGGAAGCCGCCAGTGGATTGACACCCCCACTGAACATCAGGTGTTGGTTTCCCAAGCATTCGTTTTCAGATTCCAACCCACTCTGATTAGTCACGTGGTACACTGAACGTGCCATGGAACACACCACCTGAAAACCTGCTTCTTGTACTGCAACCAGGGTTTGGATTGTGGTCTGTCATAAATCATGTTGGTTTCTAAGAAGTATCACGTGACAAATGCTGTAAGAATAATAGAGAATGAACAATGCACATTGAACACCTCGAGTTGAATTGTGTTAAAACAATGATCCTCCATTTTCTGTGAAATCACATATTGTTTAAACCTTAACTCCTGTACTCGTAAACTATGACGTGTTATTAGACACATAAATCAAACAATTTTGTCTTTTATCTCCCAGAAAAAAAACCTACAAATGCAGCAACTTTCATTGTGCATTTTCATTGTTTAAAAAAAAAAAATTCTTTCTCATTTTAAACTCTCACCTTCGATCTGGGGGCCTGCTCCATTTCGTCTGAGCGTCTGTAGCTCATGGCTGGTGGTTGCATCATTTTTGGGGACGTTGCTGTGTTGATGATGGAACAATGTTCCCGCCATGGGCAGGGCAGAAATTCGGAATTTGCCCAGGACACCGGAGAGAACTCACCTACTCTTCGTCGAAAGACCCTGTCGGATCTTTACCTGGCAACGCTGCAGACGGTCCTCAGTTTTAACGTCCATCTTGGGCACGGTGCACATGTTAATGCAACACTATGTGTGCGATTCACCTGGAATATTGTGTCTAGTTTGGGTTATTATACCTGAGGGAGGAAGTATCTTCCAGAGACGCAGTTCAGCCTGGAGCGGCGACATCGATTCTGGGCCAAGCTAGACGAAGCGACGAGGAGATACTGAAGGAGACGAGACTTTATACATTAGAGAAGATGTGATTGGTTATGAGGGGATTTGGTGGAGACGTTTGAAGATAATGAAGAGTAAAGATGAGATAAGTCCGTTTTGTAGTTCAGCGATGCTGTCCAAGAGCTTCATGAGTGGTAGTACCTCCGCCACCGAAGGTGGATGGAGGTTATGTTTTCACCCCTGTCTGTTTGTCTGTCTGTCTGTCTGTCTGTCTGTCTGTCTGTGAACAAGATATCTAAAAAGGTTGTGGACGGATTTGGCCGAAATTTGGCAGAGATGTAGTGTATGTGACAAGGACGAAATGATTCCATTTTGGTGAAGATCCGGATCCAGATCCAGATCAGATAATTTTTTCAGTGATTCTTCACCATTGGGAGAAAGGGCTAAAACCGATACATAGCACGATATCTGAAGTTATAGACGGATTTGGACGAACCTTGGTGGACAGGTCGGGTGTCTGACAAGATGAAACGATTCGATTTTGGTGATGATCTGAGTATGGATTTGTATACGAGAATTATTTAATTTTTGAACTGATTCTTCACCATTGAGAGATCGGGCGAAAAGCGATATACAGTATAACATGTTTAAAAAAAAGTTATGGATGCGTTATAACAAAACTAGGTGAATGGGGTGGTTAGGTGGCAAGAACAAGGGATTCGATTTTGTTTCAGGTCCGAATCCAGATCCGGCCTATCAGTGGGATACAAAACATAGACTGTTCAGCCTGGCGGAGGTGTCTGCTCTGTTCTCGTTGTCTGTGTGACTGTGAACATGATATCTAAAAAAGTTGTGGATGGATTCGGACGAAATTTGGCAGAGATGTAGTGTATGTGTCAAGGACGAAATGATTCGATTTTGGTGAAGATTCGGATCCGGATCAGAGAATTTATTAAGTGATTTTTCACCATAGAGTGATGGGGCTAAAAACTCTAATAGCATGATAACTCAAAAAGTTATGGACAGATTTGGATGAAACTTGGTGGACAGGTTGAGTTTGTGACAAGACTGATTATGACAAAACTAGGTGGATGAGTTGGTTACATGACAAGAACAAGCCGATTCGATTTTGGTTCAGGTACGGATCTATCCTATTGGTGGATACAAAACGTAAACTACTCAGCCTGGCGGAGGTATACACTCCACCGAGTATCCTTCTACTGTAGTTTGATGTGAAATCCTTTGCAGATGATTGCCAGATACATTACAAGTTGATAGGTTTGTATCTCGGTAGATTTATTTCAGGATTTGTGTTATTTGAAACATATGGAGCCATCTCTACCTAGAAAGTCATACCGACTTCCTGATAAATGTTATAATCAAAGAACTGACCAAATAGAGCACTGGGGTATCAAGAGGAACACAAAAAGACAAAGATGGAGTCACCAGGAAGATTTGGGTTTCAACTGGATAGGATTTGGGTTTCAACTGGATAGGATTTGGGTTTCAACTGGATAGGATTTGGGTTTCAACTGGATAGGATTTGGGTTTCAACTGGATAGGATTTGGGTTTCAACTGCTTCTTCTCCTCTACCCTCAAACCCATCCAGGAACAGTCAGGTGAACCCTTCAAAAACTATTTGTAAGATTCAACCCTTCCTAGACAAAAAATGAGAAACAAAGAAAGGAGAGATGGAGGACCAATAAACAAATAAATCATGCATAACACATCTTGGATCTTGGAGATGGTGTGAAGCTGTGAAAACATTTTGCTACCTCGGAGACATACTGAATGGAGAAGGTGGATCAGACTCGGCAACGGTTGCTAGAGTGAGATGTGCATGGAAGAAGTTTCGGGAACTGAGTGGCGTGCTGATGAGGAGGAGAGTGTCGCTGAAGCTAAAGGGAAAGGTGTATGCTGCATGTGTGAGAAGTGTTATGATTTATGGGAGCGAGACATGAGTAATGAACGTAGAGCAGCAACGAAGGCTGGAAAGGGTGGAAATGCGAATGGTTCGGTGGATGTGCGGAGTATCGTTGAGAGAGAAGAAGACAAATGATGAATTGCGAAAGATGATGGGAATAGAGCCTGTGATTGATGCTGTGAAGAGGAACAGGTTGAGATGGTTTGGTCATGTGTTGAGGAAGGATGAAAGTGACTGGTTGAGAAGAGTGATGGAAATGAATGTATAAGGACGTAGAGGACGGGGAAGACCGAGAAAGACTTGGCTAAAGATGGTGGAAGAAGAAATGTGGGCAAGGGGGTTAACAAGGAGAGATGCAGAAAATAGGGCAAAATGGAGAAGATCGTCATGGGGACCGCAAGGCTAACCCCCGCTCTTGCAGGGAAAATGGCCTTAAAATGCATGTTGTTGTGTTTGTTGTATAACACACACCTAACTTGACGACACCAAATCTATAACCTAACCTAGCCAAACCAAACCTAAAACCAAAACCGATTACCTAACCAAACCTATAACCTAACCAAACCTATAAACTAACCAAACCAAACCTATAAACTAACCAAACCAAACCTATAAACTAACCAAACCTATAACCTAACCAAACCTATAACCTAACCAAACCTATAAACTAACCAAACCAAACCTATAAACTAACCAAACCTATAACCTAACCAAACCTATAACCTAATCAAACCTATAACCTAACCAAACCTAACTGAGCTGTTAGCGTTACATTGAATAACCAAACCAAACCGATAACCTATCCAAACCTAACCAATAACCAAAGCAAACCTATAACCAAACCAATAACCAAAGCAAACATATAACCTAACCAAACCTAACCGAGCTGTTTGAGTTACATTGAATAACCAAACTGATAACCTAACCAATAACCAAACCAAACCGATAACCTATCCAAACCTAACCAATAACCAAAGCAAACCTATAACCAAACCAATAACCAAAGCAAACATATAACCTAACCAAACCTAACCGAGCTGTTTGAGTTACATTGAATAACCAAACCGATAACCTAACCAATAACCAAAGCAAACCAATAACCAAAGCAAACCTATAACCTAACCAAACCTATAACCTAACCAATAACCAAAGCAAACCAATAAACAAAGCAAACCTATAACCTAACCAAACCAAATCAAGCCTATAACCAAACCAAATCAAACCTATAACCAAACCAAATCAAAGCTATAACCAAACCAAATCAAACCTATAACCAAACCAAATCAAACCTATAACCAAACCAAATCAAATATATAACCAAACCAAATCAAACCTATAACCGAACCAAACCTAACCAAACCAAACCGAGTTGTTAGGATTACATTGAATAACCAAACCAAACCTAATCTATAACCTAACCAAACCTAACCTATAATCTAACGAGCGCCGCCAGCGCCCGGCAATACCGCAGTGCAGCTCATAGAGATTGCATTGGGAGGGAGAGGTGTACAATAATTGATTGATTAATTGCATCATTAAAATCAATAAAAGATTGTCATAAAATATTTTTTTAATCAATTGGCTAATAGCATAACTAAACCACTAGTGCTTCATCCGAAGATATATCTTTTAGAAATTTAATTAAATAAGTCATTAATAAAAAATTTAAGTAATTAATTTATTAATCAATAAGTAATCAATCGATTAAATGATTAATCAATAAATCAAAAATATCCTTTATAGCCACATCACTTGGTCACTGTCATGTCCAAATATCAGCTTCCTAGCTCAAAAGGTGCCTCAGATATTGCTCAGATGAGAAAGAAAATAAATAAATGATTAATAGTGAAAATAAATAAATAATAATCATTTAAAAAATTATTGGCTAAAAAAAAAATCAATTGGCTAATAGAATACATAAACCACCACCATTTCATCCGAATCTGTAACTTTAAAATAATTAATTAATTAAGTCATTCATCGAATAAGTAATTATTAATCGATTAATTAATTAATCAATAAATCAAAAATACCCTTTGCAGCGAAATCACCTGGTCATTGTCATGTCCAAATATCAGCTTCCTTGTTCAAAAGGTGCCTGAGATATTGCTCAGATGAGAAAGAAAATAAATAAATGATTAATAATGAAAATAAATAAATAAAAATCATTAAAAAAAATTAAATAGTTAATCAATTGGCTAGTAGAATACATAAACCACCACCATTTCATCCGAATCTGTAACTTTAAAATAATTAATTAATTACGTCATTCATCAAATAAGTAATTATTAATCGATTAATTAATTAATCAATAAATCAAAAATACCCTTTGCAGCAAAATCACCTGGTCATTGTCATGTCCAAATATCAGCTTCCTTGCTCAAAAGGTGCCTGAGATATTTCCCAGAGGAGAAATAAAACAAATAAATAATTAATAATGAAAATAAATAAATAATAATCATAAAAAATTTTTAAAAATAATCAATTTGCTCATAAAATACACAAGCCTCCACCATTTCATCCGAATCTGTAACTAAAAAATATATATTTCAAATAATTAATTGATTAATGAATAAATCGAAAATAGCCTTTGCAGCCAAATCACTTGGTCATTGGCATGTCCAAATATCAGCTTCCTAACTCAATAGGTGCCTGAGATAATGGTCAGAAGAGAAAGGAAATGTATAAGTACTTAATTAATCGATAATAATTAAATAACTCCTCAATTAATTGATTAATCAAAAAACAAAACATACCGTTTTTGGCAAAGGACTTGCTCACTATTGTGCCGAAATTTCAGCTTCCTAGCTCAAAGGATGGCTGAGATATCGCCCGGACAAACAAGAAAACAACCAGAGTGAAAACTGAGTACTCCCTTTCAGCGTGCGTCATTGCCGAGCCCCCTTCGGTGCCCGGCAATGACGTCATGCAGTGCCTGGAGATGGCATAGGAAAGGTGCGGTGTACAATAAAGTTAGAATTGTTTGCTTTGTAGTAAACGAACTTTTTGGCCACCTTGTTATTGTGTGGCCTTGTATTCTTTCCATTCAGCCATTTACTAGCAAAGCCAATTACTTTATTATATACTATCAAAGGTACCCAGTGTTGCCGGGCAACACAGTCTCGTTTCATGGTGGGAATATTAAGGGGAGGAGGGGACAAAGATGTGAGGGTGAGGGAGGAAGGGGAATGGAGGAGTGGACGAGAGGAGTGGAGCAAATGGGAGGGGAGAAGGGAAAGAGGTGAGAGAGGTCTTGATGGTTGAGGGACAGAGAGGGGTGGGGGAAAGAGAGAGGGGTGGGGGAAAGAGAGAGGGGTGGGGAGAGTAGAGATTATTGTTGAGGAACAGAGAGGGGTGGGGAGAGAGAAGATGATGGCTGAGGGAGAGTGAGGGGTTGGGGAGGGATAGAGAGGCGGGAAGAGACAGAGGTGAGTGGAGGACTGAGTGAGATGGGGTTGGTATAGAGAATGGTATATGTTATGCTTGATGACCGGGCACACACACAAACACAAAATCTCCCGCATGAGCGCTTGTGAGTGGACCATTGGGACAGAGGCACCACGGTCTGTTCGAAGTTCCGTTGTGGTAATCTAAAAGTACACACTCGCACATGCATAAAGTACAATTGCACATCCCACGAAAAGGCCTGGCAACAGCAGCTACTCTCTGCCAACATCGAAAATGTCCGATTCTAGCGTAACAAGCATTCTGAGTATTGCGCTACAATACATGTCCCCTACCAAATTTCAAAGTGCCATAAGTTTGTCAAAAATGATCGAATATGCAAATTTATGCACGGTTGATGCTGGTTTTCAAACTTGATCTGAGGTATGCTGAGACACATGTGTGTCACGCCTCGCCTCGTTAAGCCCACAAGGTCGCTCCGTGGAGCGGCCTGCACGTATTGCACTGTGTGAATTATATAATTACCAACTCACGGTCTGAGGTACTAGCGATTCAAGAGATATCCATTTTTAAAAAATATTTTCGTTTAATTAACGATATCTGCCAAACCACGTGCCCTATCGCAAATTCTAAAAGGACATTTTAGTAGACTGACATGCTGAACAGATTTGCGAAGTTTTCCCTCGATTGGATCAAAAATGAGGGAGGAGCTCGGTTTTAAAGGTTCATGCTTAAAAACGTCATAACTCTGAAACCATGTGACGCATGATGTCATGCTCGTTGACTTTTTTGTTCGTCATGGGTATGCGATTCTGCCTGCAAAGTTTGGCCTCGATCTGTTCAGCCGTTGCAGAGAAAAAAGGGTTTTCGTGTTTTCACGAAAAACAATATGGCGGCCGAACCACGTGACCTGTGACGTCATAATTACCATTAAAATATTCTACAGACCGAGTCCCTCCTACGGTGAAAATTTGATCTCAATCGGTCCTATTATTGCAGAGAAATTGTTTTTTAAAGGAAATTAAAACTTAAAATGGCACTGAGTTGAGGATCATCAGAATTATCAGAATTCCCAAAGTTCAAAGTGCCATAACTTTGTTAAAAATGATCAAAACGTCGTGAAGTTCGAACTTGACCTGTAACTTATCATGAGGAAACCATGTACCAAGTACCAAGTTTGAAATCATTAGCATTAAGCGTTTAGAAAAAAAAAGTCCGGAAAACTGTTCTTTGCGTGACGGACTGACGGACTGACGGACTGACGGACTGACGGACGGAGGGACGGCGTGCAAACCTATAGTCCCCTCCGGTGTACACCGGTAGGGGACTAATAATTGGATCACGTGTATCAAACCAGACAAATCTCGCATCGTCACCCTGTAGGTCCAGAAGATAGTCAAATATACCCACGTGTCCATTTCCACAAGCAACCACTGTAAAACTTGAATCTGTCAAACTTCTGGGACTCACCATACCATCAACCGTATGTCAACGCTGGTCTCAAATAGTAGATGCAGCCTGGGCGACATCAGTTGTGCCAAGTCCTTCTTTGGTAAGACGGAAACTTCTCAACTCTTCACAGAAACCACTGCTCCTCCATATGGCTGGTGCCCCACTTCACATCCGACATTCCTTCATTGGAATCCAAAGCTCTCATCAGCATTGGAGCAAAGAAGCAGAAGCACAGATCCTCTACCTTTTCATTCCAGACAGGTTGGTGACCTCTCCTTTTTTTTTTTCACTGTCTCTCCTCAACTCTTCCTTCCTCTGCTTTTGCATCTCTCCCAAGTGCCTCCAAATGCCACACGTTCTTCTAGCAGCCTCTTCTTTTCGAAATACCTAAATCCTCGGCTCTCTTCTCACCTCAACATCTTGCTTCTTCATCTTTTATCTTGCTTCTCCTTCAGCCAGTTCAATTCCACTCTTCCCTCCAAGGCTTCAAGTTGGCGGTCCACCATCACCTTATGTCACCCATGATCTTTTATATCCTCATTATCCCTCCGTTCCATCTCCATCTTTTTACAGGATGCTTTGTCTCCTTCACTGTTTGTTCTTCCCTTTGTGCTCCCTTGTCCTACTGGCCCTTTGTCTGGCAGGATGGCCTAGGCCCTAGAGGTACGCGCACACACCTCTAAGCTGCCTATCCTGGGTTCAAATCTCAGCCCAACGATAAACTGTAATCCTGGTGTTTCACAGGTCAGGTGATTCATCAATGTGTGTTGCCGTCTCGCTCGGATGGATATTAAGCAGGAATCCCGTCTGCAAGAGATATAGAACAAGTTGCTGAATGGGCCAAAAAATGAAGATGTGTGACGAAGAGTCAAGTGTGATGGAGTCGACACGGAATACCATTTGGACGGCAATTAGAGTGGGCTTGGTACCCAAATGACAGGAGTCACAGTGGGTTTGGTACCCAAATGACGGGAGTCAGAGTGGGTTTGGTACCCAAATGACGGGAGTCAGAGTGGGTTTGGTACCCAAATGACAGGAGTCACAGTGGGTTTGGTACCCAAATGACGGGAGTCAGAGTGGGTTTGGTACCCAAATGACGGGAGTCACAGTGGGTTTGGTACCCAAATGACGGGAGTCAGAGTGGGTTTGGTACCCAAATGACAGGAGTCACAGTGGGTTTGGTACCCAAATGACAGAAGTCAGAGTGGGTTTGGTACCCAAATGACAGTAGTCAGAGTGGGTTTGGTACCCAAATGACAGGAGCCAGAGTGGGTTTGGTACCCAAATGACAGAAGTCAGAGTGGGTTTGGTACCCAAATGACAGGAGTCACAGTGGGTTTGGTACCCAAATGACAGAAGTCAGAGTGGGTTTGGTACCCAAATGACAGGAGTCACAGTGGGTTTGGTACCCAAATGACAGAAGTCAGAGTGGGTTTGGTACCCAAATGACAGGAGTCACAGTGGGTTTGGTACCCAAATGACAGAAGTCAGAGTGGGTTTGGTACCCAAATGACAGTAGTCAGAGTGGGTTTGGTACCCAAATGACAGGAGCCAGAGTGGGTTTGGTACCCAAATGACAGTAGTCAGAGTGGGTTTGGTACCCAAATGACAGGAGCCAGAGTGGGTTTGGTACCCAAATGACAGTAGTCAGAGTGGGTTTGGTACCCAAATGACAGTAGTCAGAGTGGGTTTGGTACCCAAATGACAGTAGTCAGAGTGGGCTAGGTACCCAAATGACAGTAGTCAGAGTGGGTTTGGTACCCAAATGACAGTAGTCAGAGTGGGTTTGGTACCCAAATGACAGTAGTCAGAGTGGGTTTGGTACCCAAATGACAGTAGTCAGAGTGGGTTTGGTACCCAAATGACAGTAGTCAGAATGGGCTTGGTACCCAAATGACAGGAGCCAGAGTGGGTTTGGTACCCAAATGACAGGAGCCAGAGTGGGTTTGGTACCCAAATGGCAGTAGTCAGAGTGGGTTTGGTACCCAAATGACAGTAGTCAGAGTGGGTTTGGTACCCAAATGACAGTAGTCAGAGTGGGTTTGGTACCCAAATGACAGTAGTCAGAGTGGGCTAGGTACCCAAATGACAGTAGTCAGAATGGGCTTGGTACCCAAATGACAGTAGTCAGAATGGGCTTGGTACCCAAATGACAGTAGTCAGAATGGGCTTGGTACCCAAATGACAGTAGTCAGAATGGGCTTGGTACCCAAATGACAGTAGTCACAGTGGGCTTGGTACCCAAATGACAGTAGTCACAGTGGGCTTGGTACCCAAATGACAGTAGTCACAGTGGGCTTGGTACCCAAATGACAGTAGTCAGAGTGGGCTTGGTACCCAAATGACAGAAGTCAGAGTAGGTTTGGTACCCAAATGACAGGAGCCAGAGTGGGTTTGGTACCCAAATGACAGTAGTCAGAGTGGATTTGGTACCCAAATGGCAGTAGTCAGAGTGAGTTTGGTACCCAAATGACAGTAGTCAGAGTGGGTTTGGTACCCAAATGACAGTAGTCAGAGTGGGCTAGGTACCCAAATGACAGTAGTCAGAATGGGCTTGGTACCCAAATGACAGTAGTCAGAATGGGCTTGGTACCCAAATGACAGTAGTCAGAATGGGCTTGGTACCCAAATGACAGCAGTCACAGTGGGCTTGGTACCCAAATGATAGTAGTCACAGTGGGCTTGGTACCCAAATGACAGTAGTCAGAGTGGGTGTGGTACCCAAATGACAGTAGTCACAGTGGGCTTGGTACCCAAATGACAGTAGTCACAGTGGGCTTGGTACCCAAATGACAGGAGTCAGAGTGGGTGTGATACCCAAATGACAGTAGTCACAGTGGGCTTGGTACCCAAATGACAGTAGTCACTGGGCTAGGTACCCAAATGACAGTAGTCACAGTGGGCCTGGTACCCAAATGACAGGAATCAGAGTGGGTGTGGTACCCAAATGACAGTAGTCACAGTGGGCTTGGTACCCAAATGACAGTAGTCACAGTGGGCTAGGTACCCAAATGACAGTAGTCACAGTGGGCCTGGTACTCAAATGACAGTAGTCAGAGTGGGCTTGGTACCCAAATGACAGGAATCAGAGTGGGTGTGGTACCCAAATGACAGTAGTCACAGTGGGCCTGGTACCCAAATGACAGGAATCAGAGTGGGTGTGGTACCCAAATGACAGTAGTCACAGTGGGCTTGGTACCCAAATGACAGGAGTCACAGTGGGCTAGGTACCCAAATGACAGTTGTCACAGTGGGCTTGGTACCCAAATGACAGTAGTCAGAGTGGGTTTGGTACCCAAATGACGGGAGTCAGAGTGGGTTTGGTACCCAAATGACGGGAGTCACAGTGGGTTTGGTACCCAAATGACGGGAGTCAGAGTGGGTTTGGTACCCAAATGACAGGAGTCACAGTGGGTTTGGTACCCAAATGACAGAAGTCAGAGTGGGTTTGGTACCCAAATGACAGTAGTCAGAGTGGGTTTGGTACCCAAATGACAGGAGCCAGAGTGGGTTTGGTACCCAAATGACAGAAGTCAGAGTGGGTTTGGTACCCAAATGACAGGAGTCACAGTGGGTTTGGTACCCAAATGACAGAAGTCAGAGTGGGTTTGGTACCCAAATGACAGGAGTCACAGTGGGTTTGGTACCCAAATGACAGAAGTCAGAGTGGGTTTGGTACCCAAATGACAGGAGTCACAGTGGGTTTGGTACCCAAATGACAGAAGTCAGAGTGGGTTTGGTACCCAAATGACAGTAGTCAGAGTGGGTTTGGTACCCAAATGACAGGAGCCAGAGTGGGTTTGGTACCCAAATGACAGTAGTCAGAGTGGGTTTGGTACCCAAATGACAGTAGTCAGAGTGGGTTTGGTACCCAAATGACAGTAGTCAGAGTGGGTTTGGTACCCAAATGACAGTAGTCAGAGTGGGTTTGGTACCCAAATGACAGTAGTCAGAGTGGGCTTGGTACCCAAATGACAGTAGTCAGAGTGGGTTTGGTACCCAAATGACAGGAGCCAGAGTGGGTTTGGTACCCAAATGACAGTAGTCAGAGTGGGTTTGGTACCCAAATGACAGTAGTCAGAGTGGGTTTGGTACCCAAATGACAGTAGTCAGTGGGCTAGGTACCCAAATGACAGTAGTCAGAGTGGGTTTGGTACCCAAATGACAGTAGTCAGAGTGGGTTTGGTACCCAAATGACAGGAGCCAGAGTGGGTTTGGTACCCAAATGACAGGAGCCAGAGTGGGTTTGGTACCCAAATGGCAGTAGTCAGAGTGGGTTTGGTACCCAAATGACAGTAGTCAGAGTGGGTTTGGTACCCAAATGACAGTAGTCAGAGTGGGTTTGGTACCCAAATGACAGTAGTCAGAGTGGGCTAGGTACCCAAATGACAGTAGTCAGAATGGGCTTGGTACCCAAATGACAGTAGTCAGAATGGGCTTGGTACCCAAATGACAGTAGTCAGAATGGGCTTGGTACCCAAATGACAGTAGTCAGAATGGGCTTGGTACCCAAATGACAGTAGTCACAGTGGGCTTGGTACCCAAATGACAGTAGTCACAGTGGGCTTGGTACCCAAATGACAGTAGTCACAGTGGGCTTGGTACCCAAATGACAGTAGTCAGAGTGGGCTTGGTACCCAAATGACAGAAGTCAGAGTAGGTTTGGTACCCAAATGACAGGAGCCAGAGTGGGTTTGGTACCCAAATGACAGTAGTCAGAGTGGATTTGGTACCCAAATGGCAGTAGTCAGAGTGAGTTTGGTACCCAAATGACAGTAGTCAGAGTGGGTTTGGTACCCAAATGACAGTAGTCAGAGTGGGCTAGGTACCCAAATGACAGTAGTCAGAATGGGCTTGGTACCCAAATGACAGTAGTCAGAATGGGCTTGGTACCCAAATGACAGTAGTCAGAATGGGCTTGGTACCCAAATGACAGCAGTCACAGTGGGCTTGGTACCCAAATGACAGTAGTCACAGTGGGCTTGGTACCCAAATGACAGTAGTCAGAGTGGGTGTGGTACCCAAATGACAGTAGTCACAGTGGGCTTGGTACCCAAATGACAGTAGTCACAGTGGGCTTGGTACCCAAATGACAGGAGTCAGAGTGGGTGTGATACCCAAATGACAGTAGTCACAGTGGGCTTGGTACCCAAATGACAGTAGTCACTGGGCTAGGTACCCAAATGACAGTAGTCACAGTGGGCCTGGTACCCAAATGACAGGAATCAGAGTGGGTGTGGTACCCAAATGACAGTAGTCACAGTGGGCTTGGTACCCAAATGACAGTAGTCACAGTGGGCTAGGTACCCAAATGACAGTAGTCACAGTGGGCCTGGTACTCAAATGACAGTAGTCAGAGTGGGCTTGGTACCCAAATGACAGGAATCAGAGTGGGTGTGGTACCCAAATGACAGTAGTCACAGTGGGCCTGGTACCCAAATGACAGGAATCAGAGTGGGTGTGGTACCCAAATGACAGTAGTCACAGTGGGCTTGGTACCCAAATGACAGGAGTCACAGTGGGCTAGGTACCCAAATGACAGTTGTCACAGTGGGCTTGGTACCCAAATGACAGTAGTCAGAGTGGGCTTGGTACCCAAATGACAGGAGTCAGAGTGGGTGTGGTACCCAAATGACAGTAGTCAGAGTGGGCTTGGTACCCAAATGACAGTAGTCACAGTGGGCTTGGTACCCAAATGACAGTAGTCAGAGTGGGCTTGGTACCCAAATGACAGTAGTCAGAGTGGGCTTGGTACCCAAATGACAGTAGTCAGAGTGGGCTTGGTACCCAAATGACAGTAGTCAGAGTGGGCTTGATACCCAAATGACAGGAGTCAGAGTGGGCTTGGTACCCAAATGACAGTAGTCACAGTGGGCTTGGTACCCAAATGACAGTAGTCACAGTGGGCTTGGTACCCAAATGACAGTAGTCACAGTGGGCTTGGTACCCAAATGACAGTAGTCAGAGTGGGCTTGGTACCCAAATGACAGGAATCACAGTGGGCTTGGTACCCAAATGACAGGAGTCAGAGTGGGCTTGGTACCCAAATGACAGTAGTCAGAGTGGGCTTGGTACCCAAATGACAGGAGTCAGAGTGGGCTTGGTACCCAAATGACAGTAGTCAGATTGGGCTTGGTACCCAAATGACAGTAGTCAGAGTGGGTTTGGTACCCAAATGACAGTAGTCAGATTGGGCTTAGTACCCAAATGACAGTAGTCAGAGTGGGCTTGGTACCCAAATGACAGTAGTCAGAGTGGGTTTGGTACCCAAATGACAGTAGTCAGAGTGGGGTTGGTACCCAAATGACAGGAGTCAGAGTGGGGTTGGTACCCAAATGACAGTAGTCAGAGTGGGTTTGGTACCCAAATGACAGTAGCATGGCCTATGAGTTCGGATTCTGATTATGATTCTGATGTACCTACCATTTTATTATAATAAAGCAAACGTATATGGTTATGTCGTTATGTTTATATGCGACGAAAACTTCTTCTTCTTCAAATAAAATTAACACCCTCTTAATTAACCCTCTTAATTAATCCTCTTAATTACATTTAGACTGCTGAGACCCCTCAGACTTTTGACGACCCTTTAATTCCCCCAAGACCCTTAAAACCACCAAGACCCCTGAAGGCCCAAAATAACCTTCAAGACCCAAAAGACCCTAAAGAGCCGAAACACCCCAAAGATGCAAAATACCATTGAAGACCCAGAGGCTCAAAAAGACCCTGAAGCAAATGGCCACGAAGACCCCAAAGACCCAAAACACCCTGAATACACAAAACACCCTGAAGACCCAAAACACTCTGAAGACCACAAAGACACTGAAGACCACAAAGACCCTGAAGTCCCAAAACACCCCAAAGACCCAAAATACCCTTGAAGGCCCTGAGGCTCAAAAAGACCCCGAAGACCCAAAATGGCCCCGAAGACCCCGAAGACTCAAAACAGCCTGAAGATCCTAAACACCCCGAAGACCCAAAACACCCCGATGACCCAAAAACACCCCGAAGACCCAAAAGACCCCGAAGACCCAAAATACCCTTAAAGTCCCAGAGGATCCAAAAGACCCTGAAGACCCAAAACACCAAGTAGACCCGGAAGACCCAAAATACCCTTAAATACCCCCGAAGAACCAAAATACCCCAAAGACTCTTAAAGACCTAGAGCAAACAAAACACCCTTCAGACCCAAAAGCCCATGAAGACACCGAATATCCAAAAGACCCCCAATATCCAAAACACCCCAAAGACCCAAAATACCTTTAAAGGCTCAGAGGATCCTGAAGACCCAAATAGCCCTGAAGACCCAAAAGACACCGAAATGGTCAAAGATGCCTATCCCTCTGAAACGACGTGTGGTAAGGCGCGCCGAGTCACGCTAGTGCTCTTGAAGAGAATCGGTGCTCCCGAAGCAGATTCTTGGCAAGGGTTATAATGGGTGTTTGTCATTGCCTTCCCAGGTGTAGGGCAGGAATTTGGTGAAAGTGCCGGCGATATCTCGCCTACTCTTCATGAAGGACACAATGGGATATGTAAGGTCTTCCACCGCATACCGACAGACGGGACACCCGTTTAGCCTCCATCGGAGGCAGGATGGCAGGAGGGACACCCGTTTAGCGTCCATCGGAGGAAGGGTGGCAGGAGGGACACCCGTTTAGCTTCCATCGGAGGTAGGGTGGCAGGAGGGACACCCGTTTAGCGTCCATCGGAGGTAGGGTGGCAGGAGGGACACCCGTTTAGCCTCCATCGGAGGAAGGATGGCAGGAGGGACACCCGTTTAGCGTCCATCGGAGGAAGGGTGGCAGGAGGGACACCCGTTTAGCTTCCATCGGAGGTAGGGTGGCAGGAGGGACACCCGTTTAACGTCCATCGGAGGAAGGGTGGCAGGAGGGACACCCGTTTAGCCTCCATCGGAGGAAGGGTGGCAGGAGGGACACCCGTTTAACGTCCATCGGAGGAAGGGTGGCAGGAGGACCACCCGTTTAGCCTCCATCGGAGGAAGGGTGGCAGGAGGGACACCCGTTTAGCGTCCATCGGAGGAAGGGTGGCAGGAGGGACACCCGTTTAGCGTCCATCGGAGGAAGGGTGGCAGGAGGGACACCCGTTTAGCGTCCATCGGAGGAAGGGTGGCAGGAGGGACACCCGTTTAACGTCCATCGGAGGAAGGGTGGCAGGAGGGACACCCGTTTAACGTCCATCGGAGGAAGGGTGGCAGGAGGGACACCCGTTTAACGTCCATCGGAGGAAGGGTGGCAGGAGGGACACCCGTTTAGCTTCCATCGGAGGAAGGGTGGCAGGAGGGACACCCGTTTAACGTCAGTCCGATGGACGGGACACACATTGATGAATCATCCTGCCTGTGAAACACCTTTTATAGGTGGGTCGGGATTCGAACCCAGGCTGAACAGCTCAGAGCGTGTCCGTATCTCCAGCCCGGGCTCGGGTTACTTTGGTGTTTTTCCACTATAATCAAGCTGATGGCGGAAGAGATGAATTGTATCAAATAGTTTGAATATTTCAATGTTGTTGCATAACAAGTCGCCCTTGTCTCGCGACGTGCTCCCTCTCATGTCGGGACCCGATTGGGGGATTCCAGGGTTGCTTTGCGTGCAGGGGGCGAATCAGTCCATTTCCCGGTATTACACAAATGGTGTACAGTACACACACAAATACAAGCTACACCAACTACAATACTCTGACTGTGCTGGTGTAAACTTTTAGACGAGCATATACACACGTACAGAATAGCCATGTTGGTCTTTATGACTATACTCCATCTCGCACTCCACCTCCATCTCATTAACGCATTTAAACTGAAAATTCCTGAAAAACACAAACACCCCACATAAGGTGGGAACACCTGATCAACATTTACAGACGACAGTACATTCCAAGGTTTCGCTCCCAACGGTCAGGGAGGGGCCATCTTGGTCTAAGGCTCGTCAGGTCCGTACTCGATACAGAGGGAGGATGAAAGAGAGACAGACATGCTCACTAATCACTCACAGGTATAGTCTGTCGGGAGATGGACAGGTATGAAAGTGAAACACACGCACCACGTACAAATAAACACACGCACTTCATACACAAACACACCACGTACAAATACACACACACCACGTACATACACACACCACGTACATACACACACACCACGGACATACACACACCACGCACATACACATACACCACATACAAACACACACACCACATACAAACACACACACCACATACAAACACACACACCACATACAAACACACACACCACGTACAAACACACACACCACGTACAAATACACACACCACGTACAAACACCCACACCACATACAAATAAACACACGCACTTCATACAAACACACACACCACGTACAAATACACACACACCACGTACATACACATACACCACGTACATATACATACACCACGTACATATACCCACACACCACGTACAAATACACATACACCACGTACAAATACACACGCTCCACGGACAAATACACATACACCACGTACATATACAAACACACCACGTACAAATACACACACACCACGTACATACACACACACCACGTACAAATACACACACCATGTACATACACACACACCACATACAAATACACACACCACGTACATACACACACACCACGTACATACACACACACCACATACAAATACACACACCACGTACATACACACACCACGTACATACACACACACCACGTACAAATACACATACACCACGTACAAATACACACACCACATACATACACACACCACGTACATACACATACACCACATACAAACACACACACGCCACATACAAACACCCACACCACATACAAACACCCACACCACATACAAACACACACACCACATACTAATAAACACACGCACTTCATACACAAACACCCCACGTACAAATACACACACATCACGTACATACACGCACACCACATACAAACAGACACCACGTACATACACATACACCACATACAAACACACATACAGTCATACACACACCACATACAAATACACACACCACATACAAATACACACACCACGTACATACACACACACCACGTACATACACACACACACCACATACAAATACACACACCACGTGCATACACACACCACATACATACACATACCATGTACAAATACACACACCACGTACAAATACACACACCACGTACATACACATACACCACATTCAAATACACACACCACGTACATACACACACACCACATTCAAATACACACACACCACGTACAAATACACACACACCACGTACAAATACACACACCACATACATACACACACCACGTACATACACATACACCACATACAAACACACACACCACATACAAACACCCACACCACATACAAACACACACACCACATACTAATAAACACACGCACTTCATACACAAACACCCCACGTACAAATACACACACACCACGTACATACACACACACCACGTACACACACGCACACCACATACAAATAAACACATGCACTTCATACACAAACACACTATGTACAAATACACACACACACCATATACATACACGCACACCACGTACAAACACACACACACACACCACGTACAAACACACACACACCACATACATACACATACACCAAGTACAAACTCACACACCACTTACAAACATACACACCACGTACAAATAAACACACGCTTCATACAAACACGTACAAATACACACTCCACGTACATACACACATACACACACCCCACGTACAAACACACACACCACGTGCAAACACACATACAGACAGCACGTATACACACCACGTACACAGCACGTACACACAGCATGTACACAGCACGTACACACAGCATGTACACAGCACGTACATACACACCATGTACACACATACACAGCATGTACACGCACAGCATGTACACAATACAAACCCATGCACATGCAAACTTTACAAATACGACGACTAACTACACTAAACAAACGTTTCCTTGTTTTCTTATTACATCTTTAACCTTTGGACATTATCAGCATTTTCCGATCATAAATATTCCACATTCTTTGTACAACATTGATAACTTGAACGAGACGCAGTAGAGAGCACACCTCCGCCAGGCTGAGCAGGTAACGTTTTGTATCTCACTGAAAGGATAGATCTGGATTCGGACCTGAACAAAAATCGAATCACTTGTTCTTGTCACTTAACAAACTCATACAGCAAGTTTCGTCCAAATCCATCCAAAACTTTTTTGACATATCGTGCCATGTATCGTTTTTGGCCCCATCTCTCGATGGTGAAGAATGACGTAGGAAATTCTAGTATCCGGATCCGAATCTTCACCAAGATCTAATCATTTCGGCCTTGTCATACACACCACCTCTCGACCAAATGTCGGCCAAATCCATCCATAGCTTTTTGAGATATTTTGTCCACAAACAGACAGACAAGAAATATTTCGTGCATAGCATGATACCTGCGAAATCCCAAAAAGGAGGTGTTGAACTTTTGACCTATGTTGACCTCAATAATTGGTGATTGAAATCAATGACCTGACATGCAAATTATTGACATGCAAATTATTGACATGCAAATTATTGACATGCAAATTATTGACATGCAAATTATTGACATGCAAATTATTGACATGCAAATTATTGACATGCAAATTATTGACATGCAAATTATTGACATGCAAATTATTGACGTGTAAATTATTGACGTGTAAATAATTATTGACATGCAAATTCCAAATGGCATGACATGCAAAAAATCCTTTTAAAATTTCAAGTCAATCGGATGAAAATGGACAATTTTATAAATTTCCTCTATGTTGACCCTTTGACCTTTGGACCTCAAAATTAATTGGTGGTTGAATTGAGTGACTTGATATGCAAATCTTGTTCAAATTTAAATCAGATGAAAATTGATGATTTTAGAAATCGTACCTAAGTTGTTGACCTTTGGCCTGTGTTGACCTTTTCACCTTTTCACCAAAATCAATAGGCCTCTTGCTTATGACCAACTCTACCATTACGTGAAGTTTTGTGAATATCGGTTTATAAATGTGGCCTGTAGGCGATTGACAGACAGATAGACAGACAAACAGACAGAATAACGCACACAACTCACCAATATACTTGACAAATCTTCGACTTCATAAGTAACAAACATACTGATAAACAGACACAGATAAACAGGCAGACAGACAGACAAACAGGCAGACAGACAGATAGACAGACAAACAGACAGAATAACGCACACAACCCACCAATATACTTGACAAATCTTCGATTTCATCAGCAACAAACAGACAGATAAACAGGCAGACAAATAGACAGACAAACCAGACAGACAAACAGACAAAAAAAAATCACCCACAGGGTGAACCGTATCTTGCCAAAATGTGAAAATTCCGTTTTTTCGTCATGACGTCATCAAATGACGTCATAGCGTCAAACTGTTTACAGATCTGGGAAGCACTCATCAAGGGCATTCATATGAGGTATTACTCGATATGGTACCTACGATTTCAAAATTTGACCTTGGGGTCAATAATTTTCGACCTCCAGCGCTAACCATGAAGGTCAAGGCCGATCGCCACCAAAAACTAATCAGCTGAGCGCCGGACCATATACTAGATTCCCATGAAGTTTGGAGACGATCCGATCAAAGTTACTCAAAAAATAAGGGTTTCGTTGACCTCCATGATTGACCGCAAAGTGACCTTGACCTTTGACCTTGACCTTCAAAATTTTGTGTGCTGAAGGGTATCTCTATAGGACTCTGATATGCGAAGTTACAGGAGTTTCCAATAATAACTGTGGTCTACAGAGTGATCTAAACGTGAAAAAAAAATAATTAACCACAAACAAACAAAAAAATGAACATATGTCACCCACAGGGTGAACCGTATCTTGCCCCTGCATCTGTCTATTTTACCTTTTGGTCAAAATTGAATGACCTTCAAAATGACCTTGAAGGTCAAGGCCGATCGACACCAAAAACTAATCAGCTGAGCGCCATACCACACCCTATATACCCACCAAGTTTGGAGATCATAAGATCAAAGTTACTCAAAAAATAAGGGTTTCGTTGACCTCCATGATTGACCGCAAAGTGACCTTGACCTTTGACCTTGACCTTAATAATTTCGTATGGTGAATAGTATGTCTTCATGACCAACGCACATGAAATATTGAAAGATTTTGATGAGAACTGAGGAAATAATTTTTTCATGAAAATTCCGTTTTTTCGTCATGACGTCATCAAATGACGTCATAGCGTCAAACTGTTTACAGATCTGGGAAGCACTCATCAAGGGCATTCATATGAGGTATTACTCGATATGGTACCTACGATTTCAAAATTTGACCTTGGGGTCAATAATTTTCGACCTCCAGCGCTAACCATGAAGGTCAAGGCCGATCGCCACCAAAAACTAATCAGCTGAGCGCCGGACCATATACTAGATTCCCATGAAGTTTGGAGACGATCCGATCAAAGTTACTCAAAAAATAAGGGTTTCGTTGACCTCCATGATTGACCGCAAAGTGACCTTGACCTTTGACCTTGACCTTCAAAATTTTGTGTGCTGAAGGGTATCTCTATAGGACTCTGATATGCGAAGTTACAGGAGTTTCCAATAATAACTGTGGTCTACAGAGTGATCTAAACGTGAAAAAAAATGATTAACCACAAACAAACAAAAAAAACAAACATACAAGCTGACTAATACATCTTGCAAAAACTTCGTTTTGGCAAGATAACAAATGAACATATGTCACCCACAGGGTGAACCGTATCTTGCCATTTGACCTTGACCTTAATAATTTCGTATGGTGAATAGTATGTCTTCATGACCAACGCACATGAAATATTGAAAGATTTTGATGAGAACTGAGGAAATAATTTTTTCATGAAAATTCCGTTTTTTCGTCATGACGTCATCAAATGACGTCATAGCGTCAAACTGTTTACAGATCTGGGAAGCACTCATCAAGGGCATTCATATGAGGTATTACTCGATATGGTACCTACGATTTCAAAATTTGACCTTGGGGTCAATAATTTTCGACCTCCAGCGCTAACCATGAAGGTCAAGGCCGATCGCCACCAAAAACTAATCAGCTGAGCGCCGGACCATATACTAGATTCCCATGAAGTTTGGAGACGATCCGATCAAAGTTACTCAAAAAATAAGGGTTTCGTTGACCTCCATGATTGACCGCAAAGTGACCTTGACCTTTGACCTTGACCTTCAAAATTTTGTGTGCTGAAGGGTATCTCTATAGGACTCTGATATGCGAAGTTACAGGAGTTTCCAATAATAACTGTGGTCTACAGAGTGATCTAAACGTGAAAAAAAAATGATTAACCACAAACAAACAAACAAACATACAAGCTGACTAATACATCTTGCAAAAACTTCGTTTTGGCAAGATAACAAACATACAAGCTGACTAATACATCTTGCAAAAACTTCGTTTTGGCAAGATAATAACGCACACAACCCACGAATATACTTGAAAAATCTTCGATTTCATAAGTAACAAACAGACAGATAAACAGGCAAACAAACCAGACAGACAAACAGACAGATAAACAGGCAGACAGACAGGCAGACAAACAGACAGAATAACGCACACAACCCACCAATATACTTGACAAATCTTCGATTTCATAAGTAACAAACAGACAGATAAACAGGCAGACAACCCAGACAGACAGACAGATAAACAGACAGACAAACAGACAGATAAACAGGCAGACAAACAGATAGACAGATGAACAGACAGACAGATAAACAGGCAGACAGACAGATAAACAGGCAGACAAACAGACAAAATAACGCACACAACCCACCAATATATTTAACAAATCTTCGATTTCAAAAGTAACAAACAGACAGATGAACAGGCAAACAGACAGACAGACAGATAAACAGGCAGATAAACAGACAGAATAACGCACACAACCCACAAATATACTTAACAAATCTTCGATTTCAAAAGTAACAAACAGACAGATAAACAGGCAGACAGACAGACAGATAAACAGGCAGATAAACAGGCAGACAAACAGACAGAATAACGCATACAACCCACCAATATACTTAACAAATCTTCGATTTCAAAAGTAACAAACATACAGATAAACAGGCAGACAGACAGACAGATAAACAGGCAGACAAACAGACAGAATAACAGACAGAATAATGCACACAACCCACCAATATACTTAACAAATCTTCGATTTCATAAGTAACAAACAGACAGACAGACAGACAGATGAACAGGCAGACAGACAGACAGACAGACAAACAGACAGAATAATGCACACAACCCACAAATATAGTTGACAAATATTCGATTTCATACGTAACAAACAGACAGACAGACAGGTGAAAACATTACCTCCTCCGGTAATAATACTGTTGCAGTTTTGAGAATAAAGGATAACCCCCCTCGTAGGTAGTTGCACCACAACATGTAGCCTCGCTTAGTTCAGTTATTTCTTATTAAATGTAAGCATCGTCTCCTTTCCTGTGTTAGTATGCGTTGAGCAGGCCAGTAAGTGTAGGCCTCGATTGGGCTAGAATGCCATGTGCTATGCCCAGAACAAGTCTAGAAGGCCCAAGGGAAGAGCTGCAGGGGAGTGGCCGGTAGGCGGCAGGCAGTCAATGAACGCTCAAGGGGAGTGGCTAACAACGGCAGCAGGGGAGGGGCTTGGAATATTCTGGTGAGACTCTGGGGAGGGGCTATAAGACCCTGCCCCGGGCCGCCGAACTCTCTCTTTCTGCCCCCAGCTCTCTGCCCCCAGCTCTCTGTGAACGGTCTCGCTCTTGCTCGCTGCCCCCAAACGATCTCCTCCGTGCTAAGCTCCCTCTGTCGTAGGTGTGTCGAAAGAGAAACACGAACTCTCCCTGTGCCCTGCGCGCTGCGGCTTGTTAGTCGCGCTTGGGAGGACGATCCCTCCCGGGGCCACAGACGCACGATCTCCCTGCCTGAGCTCCCTGCACACGTGCCGTGAACACATGTGCCTGCACACGTGCCGCACCGGACACGCCCGGTGAGCTGACCGGAGCGAACGGTGCCAAGGCGCGTTTGGAGCACGTCCTTTTCCTTCCTTCTTTTCCCTGCGTGAGTGAGTGGGCCCTTGTCCGGGGATAAGTTAAGACCGATTAAGTATCTGCTCTGTGTCTCTTTGCCCTGATCGTTTGTACATAATAATAAACCTCTGTTCTTCCTTCCATTTGGCCGTCCTCGTCATTTCGCCATTGGCTTTGCATTGCCCGAATAAAACCGCTCAATCGGGTTCAATAAGAATTAACGGCACGAGTCACGTGACAAGCAACCGCTCGGGCATATCAGATTAGCGTGACTCGTGCGAGGTCCAGTCCCCGTTCTCGTGGCGGCGTGTGTATCGAAGGTACTTAGGGAATCGACCAGATACCCTTCCGCACGCTCGCTACGGGAGTGGCGGCTCGGCCTCATGGACTTGAAGGCCCAAGGGGGAAAAGGGAATAACCCCCCTCTGTACGTCGATGGGCTCGAGCGATCCGCAACAATACTTTATGTATACCTCCTGGATGGCAGGATGCCATCATGTTGCCCTCAACACCCTTCGACATCGCCAATGCCACAAGATTTTTTTTTTGAGTCAACACCCGACAAAAGTTGTCACGAATGGTTACCACATTAACACCATCATGTGTACTGGCCTTAAATCCATACACCACAGACTGTGTAAACCTGGTGAAGGAGCTGCAGTGCCAAATATTGCACTGTGAGAGTACGAATGTTTTGCGGATCTGGTCTAGAGGGTAAAATGAGGGATAGATCAGAATAGTTGTACAGTTATTTCATCGTACTTGTTAGCATAAGCCTGGTGTAGTTCCCATAAATGTGTTTACAAATTCCCCCCCCCCCCCTACTTCCTGTGGTGGCTGTCGAGGCCCCAAATCCCTCGCCCCTCCCTCATTATTAAGCCTTCTGCATCATCTATCCGTCCTTTATAATTGAAGCTCTCTTCTCGAGTTAACAGCCAATCGGCATGGGCCATGTGCGATGACTGTGGGGTCATCAAAGTAACATGCCCATATTTAGACATCGGTGGGGCTCAAGGCCAAGGGACAGGCTGGTAAACAAGCCCATAAATGAACATTTGCCCAGTAGTATGGAATTGGCCTGACTCGCCAGCCAATGGGCATGCGCCATCAATCATAATCTTTCAGTCTGCGTTGACCAATGGGCGTGTGGTGTGTTCCATGGATGGTAAGTTTGATCGCCCCACACGTGCGCGCAGTTTTTGGTTGGTGGTTCGTGGTGGTTCTGTCCTGCACGTTCTTCTTCTGCCCCATGGCCCTGTTGGTCGGTGGCTCGGTGCAGTTGGTGGAACGTAGTAGGCACCCCGGTACACAACATGCAGTGAGGATGAACCCCACACCAGTCCGCTACACACCCTAACAAAGATATACACCACGTGTGCGAGAATTGCTATGTGGAGCAGGTTTCTCTTTGTCTCGTCATAACTTTTCTCTGTCTTGTGTTGTTCTCCGAGTGGATGAATAAGACATACGTGTTTAGGCCGTCGCAGTTCCGGGATGTGTTGGGTTAATTTAATATTTCTTTCTACGCTGTGATTGCCTCTGTATGGCCGTGTACTTCTTCCTCCCCTTTCTCCCTGTAATAAATCCCCGCTTTTGATGAGAACTTGTGTGGTGATTGGGAGTGGGCTCCATAGCACTTTGTAAAACGGTTTATAAACCCGTTTGACGGGCAGATTGGATCCACGCTTTATCTCCTCAATGCGGAACACCGACAAGCTTCGCTCGACTATCCTATCGGTGTCCCGCCATGGTCATTGGGTGTGGAGACGACTATTCACGCCAAACTAACCAATTTGTGATGGCGATTGTGACACGGACATCATTTCATCCCGTACCCACCGAGCGGTGTCATGGTCGTTGAAGGCGCACGACCATAACAATCTGAGCGTACGCTAACACTCTCGATGTAGGGATGGCACGGGAAAAAATGTTGATCCCATCCGCTACATCTATAATAAGAAAAGGCAGTGTGTGTGTGTGTGTGTGTGTGTGTGTGTGTGTGTGCGTGTGTGTGTGTGTGTGTGTGTGTGTGTGTGTGTCCTCCATGACTCCAAATGTGTGTGTCCGCCATAACTCCAAAAGCATGAAACTAAGAGGCTCCAAACTGCATCCTTATCAAACTCCAAGAGAGTGCATGAATGAAAAATGGGTGTTTGGGTGTGATAAAACACTTTTTGAAGATTATTAACGAGGTAGTCATAACAAAAAGACATAAAAACCCTTACGAAAACGGCGGCCCGCCATCTTGGTAAGCCCACCGTCACATCACTGGGTTCTTAAGCCGACATTTTGTTTCGGCCTATTGAGATTGTTCACTCACGAACATGGAATGTCAGCTGGGTTTAGACCGTCATGAGAAAGGTTTACTGTGTCGGTCCTGCAGATTTGTGTGGATATTTGGAAAGACAAGGGTGTCCGAAGAAGGATAAGGTAAGTCTTGTGCTTGTGAGGTTTGTAGGTTTTGATTTATGAATGTTTAAAAATATTGCCTGTAGGCGGATAGTCTGGATTGGTCATGAATAGTTGCTAGGTTGTGGCGTTTTCGATGCATAAAGTTGTCTAAATGAAGGTTTTGGTGTAAGTTATGGATATGCCTGAGGTTATAAGCTTTTGGATTATGTTAGGATTGTGCACAGATTGCTTATAAGTCAGGAATTATGACTTTGTAAAGAAATTCCTTTGGAGAAAAAATGCACATACTGCATCGAGCGGCCTCACGGGTTTATTTTAACTTCAATTTAATTTCTATTTTGGTTTTGGTTTTGGTCGCTGGATTGGATGAACACTCAACTACAACAGATTTGGTGGAAATCCCATAAATGGTGAGTAACTTGCAACTTTTAAGAGAGTTATATATGCTCCGGTCATTTACCTGCGTTTGTGAATTTCTTCACTAACCCTAAGCTGAATACGTACAATTTATGTGAATTTCTCGAGAGTCATAGTTACTGCCGTCGTTTACCCGCACTTCTGAGAATTTATTCGCTGGTAGCTCACAGGATTTATAGTTACTCCCACCGTTTACCCGCGCCATGTTAATTTCTTCGCGAACCAAAGCCTAATACCTTAAGGATTTCATATGGAAAATGATGACTATCGTTGTCATTTTTCCTGCAATGCTTCAAGTGCCCTCAGAGGTTTATTTTAACTTCAATTTGATTTCCGTTTTCCATTTTGATGGTCGTGGGACTTGACTCCAACAAATTTGGTGAAAATCTGATGAATTTTGAATAACTTACAACATTCATGACTTAACATTAGGCATTCAGGGGCCGCATCGTTCTCTCTTCACCTGGTGGATGGAGGTTATGTTTTCACCCCCTGTCTGTCCGTTTGTGAACAAGATATCTCAAAAACTTGTGGACGGATTTGGACGAAACTTGGTGGACCGGTAGGGTGTGTGACAAGGAAGAATCGATTAATTTTGGTGAAGATCCGGATCCGGATTCGGATCCGGCTAGTAGAATTTTTAAAGTGATTCTTCACCATTGATTGATATGGCCAAAAACGAGTGGGAGATCAGGGCATGAAAGACTGGACCTATGGTGATTCCTGTGATTGATTTTGATTAAATGTGATTGTGTGTTGTGATTTTCTGGTCTACTCTAAGATACAAAACGTAAACTGTTCACCAGGTGGAGGTATGCTCTCTACCGAGTGCCGTTCTAGTTTTGTCATTGTTATCACGATGGTTCCAAATGTCTTTCAGAACCTCAGACTCATTTTACCTCTGATTCGATTTGTGTTTATGGTTTTCATCATCGCTGAGGTCGACAAAGGCCCTGGAAAACAAATTTGGTGAGAATGGGTTTAGTTTTGACGACAGTATTGCAACACGTGGTAAGACTTCGCTCACCTCCTCCCCCCAATCTCTCCTCCTTTCTTCCTCCTCTCTCCATCCCCCCACCCCCTTTCCCTTCTCCCCCTCCCACTCTTCCCTACCCTCCCCACCCTCTCCCCTTCCTCCCGCTGTCCTCCATTCCCGCCTCCCCTTCCTCCCTTTGTACCTCCCCTTCCCTCTCCTCTCGCTTCCCCTGCTCCCTCTCTCCGCATTCCCCCTCCCTACCCTCTCCTCTCCTCATGCCCCCTCCCTACCCTCTCCTCTCCTCATTCCCCCTCCCTATCCTCCCCTCTCCTCATTCCCCCTCCCTACCCTCCCCTCTCCTCATTCCCCCTCCCTACCCTCCCCTCTCCTCATTCCCCATCCCTACCCTCCCCTCTCCTCATTCCCCCTCCCTACCCTCCCCTCTCCTCATTCCCCCTCCCTACCCTCCCCTCTCCTCATTCCCCCTCCCTACCCTCCCCTCTCCTCATTCCCCCTCCCTACCCTCCCCTCTCCTCATTCCCCCTCTCCTCCCTCTCCTGTAACTCGTATATCAACCTGGTATTATATACTTTTATGACATGTGGTTTGAGTGTGTGGGGTGTACATCATGTACATGTACGAAGGGACATGTGGGGTGTACAGGTCCCTTCGTACATGATTATGACACCTATTTCATACATGGCAGTGTGCGAATGCTTCGCACTCATATCACAATAATATATGCCTTACACCCGTGTGCATGACGCCTAGAATAACTATATATATATATATATATATATGTGTGTGTGTAACAAACATTTTACGTTTGTTATAGTGTTATTAATATATGGCGTGAAATGATTCTATGATGGTAAATGATCACGTGACGGTAAATGGTTGAACAGGGTCGAGATGTCCAAGTGTCCAAGGACGGGCCAAAAGGCCATGAGCGTCCTACTTCCTGACCATGGCGATATTTATACCTTTTGGCACTATTGGCGCGTACAGATCTCGGCGAACTCCGATAACAACGGACACAAAGTGAGATTGTTCAAAGTACACAATGGAGTCTCACAATTATGTAAAGAACAAGCCGTTGGAGCTTGGTGCACGTCGTCCTATCAAGTACACACGTCAAATGGAGAGGCGTGGAAAAGTACAGGGTGGGAGCCGGAAGGATATATCCAATTTTGGAAAAGCCATCGGGATTCCATGTACGTCATTGAAACACACCCAGCGGATAAACCCCAAATATGGGCATCGGCGGAAGTCGATGTCGGAACACGCGGCTTTTGCCGATCGCGTACATTTTCGAATCGACAATAGAACCATTTCGGACGTCGTTCCGTGTATTGTCGGCCTGTCCATCTTTATGTGCAATTTGCATTTTTATTAAGAACAATCTGCGGTTGGAAGTAGATGATAAAAGCTTTTCCAATTCATGTCGATCCGCGTCGACTCCCCTCGGGTGTTTCCAACGCTGGCGAATGACGTCGGCGTGACGCAGGTTATAGGCCCCGCCCCCGCGACGACGTATTTATATGAACGCCGGTAATAGCGGGACCGTTTCTCAATCTCAAGGCAGTGATCAGTCCGTGTGTGAGTCTGCACGTCCTAGAGCTCGTGCGTGGGTCAGTCAGTCAGTCAGTCAGTCTGTCTGCACGTCCTGCAGTCCGTGCGTGAGTGAGTGTCTGCACGTCCTGCAATCCGTGCGTGAGTGAGTGTCTGCACGTCCTGCTTGCACGATGTTCCGTGATGGTTCTGGCGAACAGGACACGCTGTCCTGCTGCAGTGCTTCCTCTTCTGAATACATGAGTTTGTCTTCCGTGGATTCGCACCTGTTCTCCGCAAGTCCTGTGAACAACTTCAGCAACCTTTCTACGGTGAGCTTTTACATCAGGTGTAAGGCAAAGAATGTAAAATAATGACGTTTCATTCGCTCATGTCCGACTTATGTGGTTGTTCAAATATTTTGGAGACAGTGTGGACAATAGGGGCAACGTGAGCAAAAGGGATAATGGGGCCAATGTGGTCAATGTGGATAATGTGAATAATGTGGACAATAGGGACAATGTGGACAATGTGGTCAATGTGGATAATAGGGACAATGTGGACAGTAGGGACAACGTGAGCGAAACGGATAATGGGGACAATGGAGACAATGTGGCCAATGTGGCCAATGTGGACAATATGGCCAAAGTGGACAATATGGCCAAAGTGGACAATATGGCCAAAGTGGACAATATGGCCAAAGTGGACAATATGGCCAAAGTGGACAATATGGCCAAAGTGGACAATATGGCCAAAGTGGACAATATGGCCAAAGTGGACAATATGGCCAAAGTGGACAATATGGCCAAAGTGGACAATATGGCCAAAGTGGACAATATGGCCAAAGTGGACAATATGGCCAAAGTGGACAATATGGCCAAAGTGGACAATATGGCCAAAGTGGACAATATGGCCAAAGTGGACAATATGGCCAAAGTGGACAATATGGCCAAAGTGGACAATATGGACAATGTGGCCAAAGTGGACAATGTGGCCAAAGTGGCCAAAGCGGACAATGTGGCCAAAGCGGACAATGTGGACAATGTGACCAATGGGGACAACGTGGACAATGTGGACAACATGGCCAATGTGGACAACGTGGACAATGTGGACAACGTGGACAATGTGGACAATGTGGCCAATGGGGACAATATGGACAATGTGGACAATGTGCACATTGTCCACATTGTCCACGTGGACAATGTGGACAATGTGGCCAATGTGGTCAATGGGGACAACGTGGACAATGTGGGCAATAGCGATAATTTGGACACCGTGGACAATAGGGACAACGTGAGCAAAAGGGAACAATAGGGACAATGTGAACAACAAGGGTAAATGTGGATATTGAGGACAATGTGGACATTGAGGACAATATCGCAGGTGTAACATGTAACGGTCACCATAGGATAGATACGAGTCCTGGTAACGGACCTAATTTGTAACTTGTGCTCTGTTGCTGATTGATTAGTCCTATTTGTTTGTCATGGATTGTAAATGATCACGTGTTGTTCGGACAGCGATTGGTTGACGTCACGACGATGCAACACTGAGGTTAACAAAGCGTGGTTATCGAGCTTCTCTCGAGGTAACATGGCAATGATGGTGTCCCATGCTGGATGTGTCTTCAGGGTTACTGTCCCGGGGCCTCCACATTCGTGCCGACGGTGACGGAGATCAGCCACAGCCCGGAGCTGCAATGGTTGGAGCGGGCGAGCAGCGTGACCGGTCTCGCCGAGCAGTCAAGGCCCTACGATGCCGCGTATTCCGCACCACGAGGTGCAGGACGACGAAGGAGGCGAGATGAGCAGGTACGCGGCCATTACATCCAGGTCTCTAAATGCTTGCACACCTTTACACATATGAGTCTTTTGGTGGATCTGACCTCGATTGGTGTCCCCCCCCCCCTGACTAACAGCTGAGTCCAGAGGAGGATGCAAGACGTCACATTCGTCGAGAGCGGAATAAACAAGCGGCGGCGCGGTGCAGGACGAGACGACGAGAGCTCACAGATTCGCTCGAGTCGGTAAGGACACCGTTTTCAGAACGAGAGGTTCCAGCCGGTTACATCGAGTTGCATCCCAAGGTAAACTTGTTGCTTATCGACAGTTTTCCAAGTTCTTCTCTCTGCCTCCAGGAGACCTCCAAGCTTGCGGAGGAGCAGGACAGACTTCGAGGACACATCATGGCTCTGCAGAAAGAGAAAGAGCAATTCGAGCTCCTGCTTTCGTCTCACGAGTTTTCGTGCTCCTTGCCTCCTGAGCCGGACCAAAACGTACCTGCGGAGACCCTGCTCCCTCAGGCCGGACCCGTGAGCTTCTCGTCCGAAGGGTCGACGCGGCCGCTGATGAAGCGTCGTCCGCCCCTTCAAATCAAACTGGAACCCGTGAGCCCCCAAACGGAGCTCGTGGACAACGAGCCGATGTCGGACGTGGATTTCGTACCAGGCAAGACGAGCGTGCAGGAGTGGCCCGAGGACCTGCACACACCCGTCATAGTGAGCAGCACGCCCAGGAGCATGCCCTCCATGGGGAGCTCGCTCATCTTCACCTATCCCAACATGGGTTCCTTCACTGACCCCTTGTACGATCCTTGTACGAGCTGTAGCACCGCCCTACGCCGGGTCGCCAATGGCAGCTGTAGTGACATGGTTGAGGAAGCTCTGCTGTCCCCGACGTTGCTCTCACTATGATTGTGGCCCTTTCCCTCTCCATGGGATTCAGAGACTCCATGTACGTTGCTCTCACTATGATTGTGGCCCTTTCCCTCTCCATGGGATTCAGAGACTCCATGTACGTTGCTCTCACTATGATTGTGGCCCTTTCCCTCTCCATGGGATTCAGAGACTCCATGTACGTTGCTCTCACTATGATTGTGGCCCTTTCCCTCTCCATGGGATTCAGAGACTCCATGCATGCACTCGTATTGCTAAAAACCACATAAAGCTTCCACAGTGGTGAACCTAATCGTGGTACTCTTGATGTCTACCTGTGAGGTACAATACCATGTTTATCGAACCGATAATACTTATTATATTAATTATTGTGTACTTTGTGTTATCGTGTTTGGTGATGATTTGTGGTGAACAGTAATGTTTGAATGTGAAAATGAATAGTATTTATTTTATTTTATCTTTTTATTTTTCCACCATTGTGATATGCAATAAATTATTGAAAAAAAATTTGTTTTTCTCTGTGTAGTGAATATAACAAGATGTGGTGAGGAGGGGAGGGATGTAGTCGAGTAGAGATAATCATGTAGTTGAGCGGAGTGGGTGAACGGAGAGGAGAGCAAGGGGTTCGTGAGAAGTTGGTGATAGGATTGAGAGAAGTGAGGAGGAGTTGGTGAGAGAAGTGGATGAGTTGGTGAGAGAAGTGGAGGAGTTGGTGAGAGAAGTGGAGGAGTTGGTGAGAGAAGTGGAGGAGTTGGTGAGAGAAGTGGAGGAGTTGGTGAGAGAAGTGGAGGAGTTGGTGAGAGAAGTGGAGGAGTTGGTGAGAGAAGTGGAGGAGTTGGTGAGAGAAGTGGATGAGTTGGTGAGAAGTGGAGGAGTTGGTGAGAGAAGTGGATGAGTTGGTGAGAGAAGTGGACGAGTTGGTGATAGGATTGAGGAGGAGTTTGTGAGAAGTGGAGGAGTTGGTGAGAGAAGTGAGGAGGAGTTGGTGAGAGAAGTGGATGAGTTGGTGAGAGAAGTGGAGGAGTTGGTGAGAGAAGTGGAGGAGTTGGTGAGAGAAGTGGAGGAGTTGGTGAGAGAAGTGGATGAGTTGGTGAGAAGTGGAGGAGTTGGTGAGAGAAGTGGAGGAGTTGGTGAGAGAAGTGGATGAGTTGGTGAGAGAAGTGGATGAGTTGGTGAGAGAAGTGGATGAGTTGTTGAGAGAAGTGGATGAGTTGGTGATAGGATTGAGGAGGAGTTTGTGAGAAGTGGAGGAGTTGGTGAGAGAAGTGGATGAGTTGGTGAGAGAAGTGGATGAGTTGGTGATAGGATTGAGGAGGAGTTTGTGAGAAGTGGAGTTAGTGAGTGATGTTTGGAGGAGTTGGTGATAGGATTGAGGATTAGTTGGTGAGAGACGTGGATGAGTTGGTGAGAGAAGTGGATGAGTTGGTGAGAGAAGTGGATGAGTTGGTGAGGGAAGTGGATGAGTTGGTGAGGGAAGTGGATGAGTTGGTGAGGGAAGTGGATGAGTTGGTGATAGGATTGAGGAGGAGTTAGTGAGTGATGTTTGGAGGAGTTGGTGATAGGATTGAGGATTAGTTGGTGAGAGAAGTGAGGAGTTGGTGAGAGAAGTGAGGAGTTGGTGAGAGAAGTGAGGAGTTCGTGATAGGATTGAGGAGTTAGTGAGAGAAGTGAGGAGGAGTTGGTGATAGGAGTGAAGAGGAGTTGGTGATAGGAGTGAAGAGGAGTTGGTGATAGGAGTGAAGAGTGACATGTTATGTGAAATAAATTATGTAGATTACATCATTTCTGGAGGATCTGATGAATTGCCAGTAGCCATTTTGTAAAACTACGTGCAGCATCTAACTGAAGATGTCCAAATGTTGCACACGTCTATGCCCGTGGATTTCATGCAGATATCCCACTAGTATTTGGTATGTTACTGGTGCAAGGGATGCAAGGTACTTTATCGCAGGACATGTGTAACAACATATCAAATGAGCATCCTACGCAATGACTACTCAGCTCATGGACCCAATTCTTCTCACTTTGGGAAGGGCGAGGGAAGGGATCAAGGATTTTTTTTTTAGCAGTCTTTCACGAACTGGCTGGCGAGGGCTGTCATTTTAATTAAGGTGGTATAAATTTGTAATTCGTTGAACTCACCTTCCTTTTGTGAAAGTAATTTTGAACATTCAACTAATGCCAGCAGATGGGACACCTGGATCAACATCCTGGAGGATGGTGGACCGTCCTGGTCACGTGGTGAATCGAACGCACAAAACCCTACTGTGAGACCAACCAGGCCTGCAATGGATATTACCAAGAATGCAATGGAGCACACGCTTTAAAAATGGAAGACAAGATTTAATAAATAAAACCGCAATCAGTGAAAACGTCTCCATGGAGCATCAAAGCTTAACGGAATAACATCTTAAATTAACCGAAATGTGCAAATCCATCTCCTACCAAACCACTCGAAGATTCGTGAAAAATCTACCCTGACCACACACACCATGTGAAAAATCTACCCTGACCACACACACCATGTGAAAAATCTACCCTGACCACACACACACACACAATGTGCAAAACAAAAAGTTAGTTCAGGCAGGAACAGCCAGAGTTAAAGTCCAGCACGGAGCAATCTTCCAGGAAAGACAAAGCCATCCTGATGTCGGTTTGTCGCTAGGAATACCAAAACAGGTGAATCAGTTCACAGGTACTCACAAACTAGTCTAATACTATCAAAAAGTCCACTCGTTGCTCAGGTTCAAATATAATTCATCACAGCAGCATTCACAGTAAATAAATAAATAAATCTCATCCATAGAAACGCATTCAGAGGGAGAGCAATGTGTGGAAGGAAAGCGCGGGAGATAATATGGATGGAGAAAGCATCACATCTGCGGAGAAGTCATTGGCACCGCTGAAGGGCCGCAGCATGGACCCCACCAACGGCTCGCAAGGAGAATCGAGAGAGCTCAGGCTCGGGAAGGTGAACACCGACGAACCGCCGAGAGCAGGAATATTCGGCGTGCTGGTCACCATTAGGGGAGTATGCAAATCCTCAAACCAATCATGCCCGATCTTGTCCAGGCAGGTATTGTGGTGGTGATCTGGCTCGTGCGCTATGGATCCTTCTGAGAGATGGAAGTGATCTGGCTCGTGCGCCATGGACCCTTTTGGGAGATGGAAGTGATCTGGCTCGTGCCCCATGGACCCTTTTGGGAGATGTCGGTGATCGGGCTCGTGCGCCATGGACCCTTCTGAGAGATGGAAGTGATCTGGCTCGTGCGCCATGGACCCTTCTGAGAGATGGAAGTGATCTGGCTCGTGCGCCATGGACCCTTCTGAGAGATGGAAGTGATCTGGCTCGTGCGCCATGGACCCTTCTGAGAGATGGAAGTGATCTGGCTCGTGCGCCATGGACCCTTTTGGGAGATGTCGGTGATCGGGGTCGTGCGCCATGGACCCTTTTGGGAGATGTCGGTGATGGGGCTCGTGTGCCATGGACCCTTCTGGGAGATTTGGCTCGATCTTGATCTGTAATGGGAATGAGCAGCAAGTCATCGCAGCTTGAGCAGAAAGCGACACCTCTCGCAGACAGGTGGGCTGTGGGGTCTGCACCGCCGAGCTTGACGTCATCGAGGGCACATTTTGGTCGTGCTCCGGTGGGAAGCAGCAAGATCGCTTGTGGGATGCAAGGAGAAATTCCAATTCCTCCTTCTCCTTCTGCAGCTCCATTATGTCCACACACAGGTTGTCCTGTTCTTTGGCGAGCTTCGTCGTCTCCTGGAGACAGGGAATGGGTCACGGTTAGTCGCTTTTGCATCGACATGAATGAATAAATGAATGAATAAATGAATTATCAAATTAATTAAACACAAGGAGTCATCGTACTTACAGCTTCAAGGTGTTCGGTCAGGTCACGTCGGTTGTTGCGGATCTTTGCAGCTGCAAGTCTGTTCCGCTCTCGGCGAATCCGACGCCGATCCGAATCCTCCGAACCAACCTGAAGGTGAAACGTTACCGTCAACAACCTGGAAACGTTACCGTCAACAACCTGAACACGGATGTTCATTCACTACGAGCGTCACAAAAGAGTTAACAAAAGCGAAGAGCGTTTCATAAAAATCAACTCCAAAACAACACGGGACACGTGACGTCACGTACCTGTTCGTCTTTGCCCCTGCGTGCCCCTGCGTGCCGGCACGCAGGTTCTTTGTACGGATGGGAGGGTCTCACGTCGGCGGCGGAGGAGAGCTCCCCCGCGCATGGAATCCCCAGCATCCTCTTTGGGTCAACGTGATGCTGCGGACACGACGCACAGAAGGCATCACGACATGCTCCGGAACATCGTCCATGGAGTTAACGCTCAATCGACGACCGTGTGTCGGATAACAGCGGCAAGGTAATCTTACCTGTCTATCTGCAGACAAGTTGGTGCCCCCGAAGGACGAATCGAAGTCCAGAGAGACAAAAGACTTGTAGTCCGTAAAATAATCAGCGAACATCTTTCACAATGGCTCCAAGCGATTATACTTAAAAAAAATATCTACTATATGTATTAAAATGATAAATTAGAGTTCGTGCACAGAAAACGACTCCAGATCCAGAACGAGCTCCGAGCATTCGCTTATATAAGGCAGAGCCAGCAATGCTTCCGCCGGGGCGTGACGTCACGGACCGTACCATTAATCTCAAGGGGGTAAGGTCAGTAATCCGACATTTGGAAAGTCTCTTTAAAGGGATCATCCGTTCACACAGAACAGTAACTGGTAAAAGTAATTGTATTTTAACAACTATAGTATATATTGTAGAAAAATATTTTATGATATTCAAGGTTAATGTAACCTAGCGCTATTAATTGTTAAAGATCCCCTCCCCCGGTCCGATTGGCTCTTGCAGGGGAAGCCTAGTGACGCACTTACAAAATGACCATGTTTGGTATGTTGCCGGTTTCGTTGCCAAAACACAGTGACGGAAGGATTCCCCCGGGTGCCTCTGGCGAGGATTCCGCCCGAACCTGTTCGCACGCGACATTTGCCAAGAGAAGTAAACACAACGGCGAATCTGGAGCTTTGTAAACAAACACCACGACTGAGCAAAGCAAAGAAATCTCACTTTGATCTGCTGTGTGCGCGATGCTGAAAAGTGTTCCCATGGACCCAGGAAAATGATACAAACAGGAGTTTTTCATTCACAATTGTCAAGTTATTGATAATAGTACGGTGTTATCGGATATATCCTTCTTTCCCTTCATATGGATCTCTCATCACGATGCAAACAATTCACCGACGTATTGACGTCACCATCACCCACCCTTGGGCCTTCTAACTCTGACCTAAAAGTAATTAACTCTGACGGTGCAAGCCCTTTTTTGAGTCGCAATTCTGATTGGTCCTTGGATATTTTGAATCCCAGATTCTAATGATATTTTAGCGGATGAAACGTCAACTGACACCGGATTTGTTGTTGCTTGTTTATTAACACTGCGGTCGGTACATTAGCAGAGTAGATCAAGTCACTTTTTGGGTTCGATAGAAATAAATACACAAGGTTACCAAGTTACAAACACTCAAGATAAGTTACACAAGGTAACAAAGTTACACACAACCAAAAAAGTTACACACAACCAAAAAAGTTACACAATGTTACCAAGTTACACACGACCAAGAAAGTTACACACAACCAAAAAGGTTACACAAGGTTACCAAGTTACAAACAATCATGAAAAGTTACACAAGGTTACCAAGATACACACAACCAAGAAAAGTTACACACAACCAAGAAAAGTTACACACAACCAAAAAGTTACACAAGCTTACCAAGTTACAAACACTCAAGATAAGTTACACAAGGTAACAAAGTTACACACAACCAAAAAAAGTTGCACACAACCAAAAAAGTTACACACAACCAAAAAAAGTTACACAAGGTTACCAAGTTACACACGACCAAGAAAGTTACACACAACCAAAAAGGTTACACAAGGTTACCAAGTTACAAACAATCATGAAATGTTACACAAGGTAACAAAGTTACACACAACCAAGAAAAGTTACACACAACCAAAAAGTTACACAATGTTACCAAGTTACACACGACCAAGAAAAGTTACACACAACCAAGAAAAGTTACACAAGGTTACCAAGTTACACACAACCAAATAAGTTACAAAAGGTTACCAAGTTACAATCATGAAAAGTTACACAAGGTAACAAAGTTACACACAACCAAGAAAAGTTACACACAACCAAAAAGTTACACAAGGTTACCAAGTTACACACGACCAAGAAAGTTACATACAACCAAAAAGGTTACATAAGGTTACCAAGTTACAAACAATCAAGAAAAGTTACACCAGGTTACCAAGTTACAAATACTCAAGAAAAGTTACACAAGGTAACAAGGTTACACACAACCAAAAAGTTACACAAGGTTACCAAGTTACACACGACCAAGAAAGGTACACACAACCAAAAAGGTTACACAAGGTTACCAAGTTACAAACAATCATGAAAAGTTACACAAGGTAAAAAAGTTACACACAACCAGGAAAAGTTACAGACAACCAAAAAGTTACACAAGGTTACCAAGTTACACACGACCAAGAAAGTTACACACAACCAAAAAGGTTACACAAGGTTACCAAGTTACAAACACTCAAGATAGGTTACACAAGGTAACAAAGTTACACACAACCAAAAAAGTTACGCACAACCAAAAAAGTTACACACAACCAAAAAAGTTACACAAGGTTACCAAGTTACACACGACCAAGAAAGTTACACACAACCAAAAATGTTACACAAGGTTACCAAGTTACAAACAATCATGAAAAGTTACACAAGGTAACAAAGTTACACACAACCAAGAAAAGTTACACACAACCAAAAAGGTTACACAATGTTACCAAGTTACACACGACCAAGAAAAGTTACACACAACCAAGAAAAGTTACACAAGGTTACCAAGTTACACACAACCAAATAAGTTACAAAAGGTTACCAAGTTACAATCATGAAAAGTTACACAAGGTAACAAAGTTACACACAACCAAAAAGTTACACAAGGTTACCAAGTTACACACGACCAAGAAAGGTACACACAACCAAAAAGGTTACACAAGGTTACCAAGTTACAAACAATCATGAAAAGTTACACAAGGGAAAAAAGTTACACACAACCAGGAAAAGTTACAGACAACCAAAAAGTTACACAAGGTTACCAAGTTACACACGACCAAGAAAGTTACATACAACCAAAAAGGTTACATAAGGTTACCAAGTTACAAACAATCAAGAAAAGTTACACAAGGTTACCAAGTTACACACGACCAATAAAGTTACCCACAACCAAAAAGGTTACACGAGGTTACCAAGTTACAAACAATTATGAAAAGTTACACACAACCAAGAAAAGTTACACAAGGTTACCAAGTTACACACAACCAAATAAGTTACAAAAGGTTACCAAATTACAATCAAGAAAAGTTACACAAGGTTACCAAGTTACACACAACCAAATAAGTTACAAAAGGTAACCAAATTACAATCAAGAAAAGTTTCACAAGGTTACCAAGTTACAAACAATCATGAAAAGTTACACAAGGTAATAAAGTTACACACAACCAAGAAAAGTTACACACAACCAAAAAAGTTCTCTCTTCAATCCCACTCCTCCCTCCGTCTTTAAAACGGCTGTCCACCACCATCTCTTATCTTCCCCCATCCAAAACCTTGATCTTTTCTACCCCAACTAATTTCACCCCAAATCCACTTTTTTGAAATACCAACTTCTTCCATGGAAGTCCTTGGTGTCCTTGTGTTTTATACTTCTCCCACCCCTCCCCCCCCTTCCCACACCTCCTCCCCCCAAGCCCTCTCCCTCCCACACATCTCCCGATGTCCCTGCTCTCAAATGTTGTGTTTGTGTGCTTCCCCTTCTCTCCCCATCTTGTCTACCGCTCCCTCTTTTTATATATTTTGTTTGTCTGTTTGATTTGTTTGTGAAATAAATGTTAGCTTTCACGAGCCTCGATTCTGTAGACAAAAAAAAGAAAAAAAGTTACATAAGGTTACCAAGTTACAAATAATCAGGAAAAGTTACACAAGGTTACCAAGTTACACACAACCAAGAAAAGTTACACAAGGTTACCAAGTTACACACAACCAATAAAAGTTACACAAGGTTACCAAGTTACACACAAGCAAGAAAAGTTACACACAACCAAGAAAAGTTACACAAGGTTACCAAATTACACACAACCAAATAAGTTATACAGGGTTACCAAGTTACAAACAATCAAGAAAAGTTACACATGGTTACCAAGTTACACACAACCAATAAACGTTACACAAAGTTACCAAGTTACACACAACCAAGAAAAGTTACACACAACCAAGAAAAGTTACACACAACCAAGAAAAGTTACACACAACCAAGAAAAGTTACACACAACCAAGAAGAGTTACACAACGTTACCAAGTTACAAACAATCAAGAAAAGTTACAAAAGGTTACCAAGTTACACACAACCAAGAAAAGTTACACAGGGTTATCAAGTTACACACAACCAAGAAAAGTTATACAAGATAAGTAAGCCCTTTGCCGTTTCAAACCCTACCCGGGTTCCTCCACCGCTGCAAAGGTGTATGAAGGGGAACCCAAGTAAGGTTTGAAACGGCTAAGGGCTTACTTATCTTGTGTAACTTTTACTTGGTTACTTTATGCAGCTTTCTTGCTCAAAGAGCATGGGAGGAGTTATTTCATATAATCTTGTCACCTGGGATTAATCGATCAGGTGAGAGCTGATTGGTTATTCCCTCCAATATTATAGGCGAGAGACTGAATGGGTCTTGCTATTGTACACCTCTCCTTTCCTATTCCATCTCCAGGTGCTGCATGACGTCATCGCCGGGGACGGAAGGGGGCTGGCGATGACACGCACTAAAAGGGAGTACTCAGTTTTCACTCTGGTGGTTTCTTTCTTTCTTTCTTTTTTTTCTTTCCTTCTTTGTTTCTTTCTTGTTTTTATGTTTGTCCGGACGGTTACCAAGTCACCAAGTCACCGTCATTTTACACACGGTTACCAAAGCCATACTTTGAGCGAGGAAGCTGAAATTTGAGCACAAAAGTGAGCAAGTATTTTGGCAAAAACAGTATTTTTTGTTTCTTGATTAATCATTTAATTGTACTTTGAATGTATTTATACTTGTTTATATATTCTGCTTTAGTTACACTCTGTGAAAGACAACATTGTCCACTGTATAAAACAGTGTCAGCTGCTACATTTCTAACCACAGCATCAGTCAGCCAACATAGGCTTTGGAAGCCTTTTTAGGAAAACCTCGAGCCACACCTCTTGAGGAAGGGAATCAATCCACGGACACGTTTCTGGCTCTTTATCCTCAGCACGATGTGGATTCCCCCAGGAGAAAGCTGGCATGGCATCTGCTGTGTATGTATATACAGTCACGTGAAAAAGTAAGTGCACCCCATGTAAATTTTTGACTTTTTCAACATATTTCAACATACAGCTATTTGATCTTCATTTCAACAATATTGATAGATAAAGGTGATATAATATAACAAATATCATGAAACATTTACATTTTGTAGTCCATTGTATAATTTAAATAAACATAAATGCAAATTTCGCATGTGGAAAAAGTAAGTACACCCTCGGCTCTAACAGGTGGTATTGCCCCCTTTGGCAGAAACAACCTCAAGTAGGCGTTTCTTATAACTGTCTACCAGTCTCTGACATCGACTGGGAGAAATTTTTTCCCACTCCTCCATGCAGAATTATTTCAGCTGTGCGATGTTTGAGGAGTTTCTTGCATGCACAGCTCGTTTCAAATCCACCCACAACATCTCGATGGGATTTAGATCCGGGCTTTGACTTGGCCATTCCAGAACCCTCCATTTCTTTCTTTTCAGCCATTCCTTGGTGTATTTACTGGTATGTTTAGGGTCATTGTCATGTTGCAAGGTCCACCTTCGGTTGAGCTTCGACTTTCTGACAGATGGCCTCACATTATCCTCAAGCACCCTCTGGTACAATGAAGAATTCATAGTGGATTGTATGATGGTGAGCTGCCCAGGCCCTGATGCAGCAAAGCTGCCCCAAACCATAATATTTCCACCACCATGCTTTACAGTTGGTATCAGGTTATTGTGGTCAAATGCTGTCTTTAGTTTACGCCAAACATGTCTTCTGGTACTGTGGCCAAATAGCTCTACCTTTGCCTCATCTGTCCAGAGCACATTGCTCCAGAAGTGCTGGTCTTTGCCGAGGTGTTCATTGGCAAACTTTAGTCTTGCCCTGTTATTCTTTCTGGACAGCAAAGGTTTCCTCCTGGCACACCTCCCATGTAGATCAAAGTTGTGCAGCCTCTTTCTAATGGTTGCACTTTGACATCAACAGTGGCAAGAGCTACCTGTAGGTCCCGTGATGACATTCTGGGGGTTCTTAGAGACTTGTTTCAGCATCTTGCGGTCTGCTCTCGGGCTGAACTTGCTGGGGTGGCCTGGCCTGAACAGGTTGTCAGTTGTTTGGAATCTTCTCCACTTGTAGATGATCTTCCGGACAGTCGAATGATTGATTTAAAATTGTTTGGAGATCTTTTTAAATCCCTTCCCAGACTCGTAGGCATCCATAACCTTCTTTCTGAAGGCCTCAGAGAGCTCTTTTGATCGAGGCATGGTGATGCCACACACTTCAACAACAAAGAGCAAACCAAACTAAATGTCTGAGGTTTAAATAAGACAGGTTCCTCCATGATCCTCTCTAACGGTGTTCTAATCATTTGCACCTGAGCTGGTGCACCTGATTCTAAATTTATGTATTTGGGATAAATGTCGGGGTGTACTTACTTTTTCCACATGCGAAATTTGCATTTATGTTTATTTAAATTATACAATGGACTACAAAATGTAAATGTTTCATGATATTTGTTATATTATATCACCTTTATCTATCAATGTTGTTGAAATGAAGATCAAATAGCTGTATGTTGAAATATGTTGAAAAAGTCAAAACTTTACATAGGGTGTACTTACTTTTTCACGTGACTATATATATATATATATATATATATATATATATTTATATATACATATATATATATATATATATTATATACGGTGCGTATATATATATAGTATATATATATCTATATATCTATATATATATATATATATATATATATATATATATATATATATATATATCTATATATATATATATATATACACATATATATATATATGTATATATATATATATATATATATATATATACATATATATATATATATATATATATATATATATATATATATATATATATATATATATATATATATATATAGCGTGTATATGTATATATACACTAACCCTATGACATGACACGGACGTCATGCACATAAATTATACCAACACATCACCTCCAAACTAGGAGGCATCCGTGTGGTACTCAAGTCTTTGCAGACTGAGATTAAAGCTCTATGGTCACAAATAGCCAAAGGCAGAGATGTCGATGAGGGCAAAATCTAGATTGACATCTCTGCCTTTGTCTATTTGTCCACACGGATGTATAGATACACATAATATTGTACGTTTGTGGGGGTAGATGAAATGGTTTATTTCTCCATGTGTCTGTATTTGAGTCCGCTAGGAGGGTCCCTCTGTTAGGAATTTAGTGTCATTGTTTTTATTGTATTGCATTGATTTTTATTAAACCCTTTAATTGTTGACTTTCAATTCCTTGTCTTGTCTGTTTATTTGTTTTTGGTTTGGAAAAGCAGCGGTGCGTCCGGCCATACAGGCAAGCTCTCGCTGCCCTCCAATACCCCCGTGCGTGTCACTACTACCATATTTGGGTATACGCCTCGGAGTGAAAGCTCGGTCGGCCATCCGTCACCCTGCGATGTTCACTACAGGGGAGGCACATGACAATATGTATACATGTATATTGTATATGTATAGGTGCAATATATATATACTAGTATAAAGCCCGTCAAAAATGATGGGTTGAAACAGTTTTTTTGACGGTGCAGCCACGTGAGCGTGCCAAAGTCCTGAGTCTGGGCCTAGTGTCAAGTGTGCTTATATCTTCTTTATTTATTAGATATCTTGCAGACGTAAATTAACACTCAGTTTGCTCTGCGCACTTTGCACGTTACGTTCAGCGAATTTCACCTCCCTACGCCGTGTATTTATTGTGATTAAAAAAAAACCGCTTCCGTACACTGACCTTGAAGCTCGGTTTGCATCTACAATTCCAATGTAAGTGACAATCACTCTTCTTTTTGGGTCTTCGGAGTCCTCAGGGTATTTTGGGTCCTCTGGTTCATTTTGGGACTTTTGGGTGTTCAAGCTCTTTTGCATCCTTGGGATGTTTTGGGTCTTTTGTGTCCTCTGGATCATTTGGGTCCTCGGGGTCTTTTGGGTCATTTGAGTCTTTTGGGTCCTCAGGATCTTTGGGGACCTCGGGTTTTTTCAGTCATCTGGGTCTTTGGGGTATTTTGGGTCTTTGGGGTAATTTTGGTCTTTGAGGTCCACTGGGTCCTCAGGGTCTTTAAGGGTATTTTTGTTGTTTTGGATTGACATCCTACAGACGTAAATGAACACTTGGTTTACTCTGCGCACTTTTCACGTCAAAGTCCAGCGAATTTCACCTCCCTACGCCGTGTATTTATTGAAGTAAATAAAAAACGCTTCCGTACACCGACCTTGAGGCTCGGTTTGCAAGCCACTGTCTACAATTCCAATGTAAGAGACATAATTACTTTTTTTTTTTCTTCTTTTTTTTGTATACTGAATCGAGGCTCGTGAAAGAGCTGACATTTACTTCACAAACAAATCAAACAGACAAACAAAATATATAAAAAGAGGGAGCGGAAGACAAGATGGGGAGAGAAGGGGAAGCACACAAACACTTGAGAGCACACAACCTTTGAGAGCAGGGAGATGTGTGGGAGGGAGAGGGCTTGGGGGGAGGAGGCGTGGGAAGGGGGGGGGGGGAGGTGGGAGAAGTATAAAACACAAGGACACCAAGGACTTCCAGGACAGAAGTTGATATTTCAAAAAAGTGGAAATGGGGTGAAATTAGCGGGGGTATAAAAGATCAAGCCCCTACAAGATACAAGCCCCCTACAAGCCCCCTACTAGAAAAGATCAAGATCTTCTTTTGGGTCTTCAGAGTCCTAAGGGTCTTTTGGGTCCTCTGGTTCATTTGGATCTTTTGGGTGCTCAAGCTCTTTTACATCCTTAGGATCTTCTGGTTCATTTGGATCTTCAGGGTCTTTGGGGTATTTTTGGTCTTCAGAGTCTTTTGGGTCTTTGTGGTCTTTTGGGTCTTTAAGGGTCTTGGGGTCTTTTCAGTGTTTGGGTCTTCGGGGTCTTTATGGGTCTTGGGGTCTTTTCAGTGTTTTGGGTCTTTGGTGTCTTTGTGGGACTTTGGGGTCTTTTGGGTCTTCTGGATGGTTAAGTGTCTTTTGGATATTTGGGGTATTTTTGGTCTTCTGGATATTTAAGGGTCTTTGGGGACTTTTGGGTCTTCAGGGTCTTTTTGGTTTTCATGGTCTTTTGGGTATTTAAGTGTATTGGGGGGTCTTTCGCATCTTCATGGTATTTGGGGTCTTTAAGGGTATTTGGTGTATTTTGGATCTTTGGGGTCTTTTGGGTCTTTAAGGGTCTTTGGGGAATTTAGGGTCTTCAGTTTATTTTGGGTTTTGTGGTCTTTTGGGTATTTAAGAATGTTCGGGGTCTTTGGGGTCTTCAGGGTCTTTTACAATCTTCAGGGTCATTTGGGTATTTTGGGTCTTCGGGTCTTTGGGGGTGTTTGGGGTCTTTTAAAGTCTTCAGGGTCATTTAGGTCTTTTGGGTCTTTGGGGGTATTTTTGGTGTTTGGGGTTTGGGGTTTTGGGTCTTCAAGGACTTTTCTGTCTTTTGGGTATTTTGGGCCTTGAGAGTCCTTGGGGTCTTCTGGGTCTTAGGGGTATTTTAGATATTCAGGGTATTTTGGGTCTTCAGAGTCCTTGGGGTTTTCTGGGTCCTTGGAGACTTCTGGGACTTCATGGTATTTTGTGTCTTTCACAGTCTGCAGGGTATTTTGGGTCTTCGGGTATTTTGGGTGTTGGGGGTCCATTGGGTCTTTGGGGTTTTCTGTGACCTTGGGGTCTTTTGGGTCCTCAGAGTCTTTTACGTCTTTTAACCAGTGGACACAGTCGTGTTCAAAGATTGCCCATTAACCCCCCCCCTCCCCCTCCCCACTCAAATCCCTCTAAAAGCACAACTCAAAGCCTTCAAAACCTACCCTTATGAAGGGACACACACACACACACACACGCAAACACACACACACACACACACACGCAAACACACACACACACACACACACACACACGCACACACACACACACACACACACACACACACACACACACACACACATTGTGTTTTATATGGTAGATATGTATATACAGTATATATATATGTTTGTGCGTGTGTGTGTGTGTGTGTGTGTGTGTGTGTGTGTGTGTGTGCGTGTGCGTTTCCACTTTGATAAGGTTTTGCAAGAGGTGCTGCATCGTAAGGCTGTTATAAAAAGGTAGCATCGTAACCTTTATCACAGGGAACCTGTTAAAGTTGCTCGTCTTGCTCATAATGAATCAAAGTAATGGATTCGATGATACCTTTATTTTTATTTTTTATCAAGTAGCCTTTTGGAGATTCGGCCGCTGTAACCCCACATTATGTGTGAATTTGAATTAGTATCATGAGACGTACATGGTACTTGTACATTCAAAGTACACGTGAGACGAATGTAACTGGTATGATCAGGATGTATAAACAAAATATCCTGACACATTGAGTTCTACACGAGTTATATTCCCTGAAAATTGACAATCTTTTGAATATGGATAACATGACTCGCATCATTGACAAAATGACGTCATCCCGAGTTTAAAACCAACCTGCACACCTGACTCAATCGCGAATGGACAACTGTAAACACGCTCCTATATGACGTCACACCCGCAGGTTCCCACGAATGTGTAAGTGTACCACGTGACTGCCCCTCCCCCCTTCCTCTGTTTGAGAGTGTGTGATCTCACCGACGAAGATACCACTCACTCACATGATAAAGATAAAGATACAGACAGGTAGGTTCCTTTGATCTCCACGTTAGTCATTTTCATATTAAATAATTAATGTTCGCTCTTTTGAACACGAAATGATAAGAATTTGAATTGAGAGAAAAATAAATGATCGTGAATCTTGTGCTTTCTATTAAGTTATTTTGAAAAACGGGTTTATTTGTAAATAAACGACCAGTTTAACCCATTGTTACCCATCACAATTAAACGGTCTGTTTAACCTCTTGTTGCCCATCACAATTAAACGGTCTGTTTAACCTCTTGTTGCCCATCATAATTAAACGGTCTGTTTAACCTCTTGTTGCCCATCACAATTAAACGGTCTGTTTAACCTCTTGTTGCCCATCACAATTAAACGGTCTGTTTAACCTCTTGTTGCCCATCATAATTAAACGATCTGTTTAACCTCTTGTTGCCCATCACAATTAAACGGTCTGTTTAACCTCTTGTTGCCCATCATAATTAAACGATCTGTTTAACCTCTTGTTACCCATCACAATTAAACGATCTGTTTAACCTCTTATTGCCCATCATAATTAAACGATCTGTTTAACCTCTTGTTGCCCATCATTATTAAACGATCTGTTTAACCCCTTGTTGCCCATCATAATTAAACGATCTGTTTAACCTCTTGTTGCCCATCATTATTAAACGATCTGTTTAACCCCTTGTTGCCCATCATAATTAAACGATCTGTTTATCCCCTTGTTGCCCATCATAATTTAAACGATCTGTTTAACCCCTTGTTGCCCATCATTATTAAACGATCTGTTTAACCCCTTGTTGCCCATCATTATTAAACGATCTGTTTAACCCCTTGTTGCCCATCATAATTAAACGATCTGTTTAACCTCTTGTTGCCCATCATAATTAAACGATCTGTTTAACCTCTTATTGCCCATCATAATTAAACGATCTGTTTAACCTCTTGTTGCCCATCATTATTAAACGATCTGTTTAACCCCTTGTTGCCCATCATAATTAAACGATCTGTTTAACCTCTTGTTGCCCATCATTATTAAACGATCTGTTTAACCCCTTGTTGCCCATCATAATTAAACGATCTGTTTAACCCCTTGTTGCCCATCATAATTAAACGATCTGTTTAACCCCTTGTTGCCCATCATAATTAAACGATCTGTTTAACCCCTTGTTGCCCATCATAATTTAAACGATCTGTTTAACCCCTTGTTGCCCATCATTATTAAACGATCTGTTTAACCCCTTGTTGCCCATCATTATTAAACGATCTGTTTAACCCCTTGTTGCCCATCATTATTAAACGATCTGTTTAACCCCTTGTTGCCCATCATAATTAAACGATCTGTTTAACCCCTTGTTGCCCATCATAATTAAACGATCTGTTTAACCCCTTGTTACCCATCATTATTAAACGATCTGTTTAACCCCTTGTTGCCCATCATTATTAAACGATCTGTTTAACCCCTTGTTGCCCATCATAATTAAACGATCTGTTTAACCCCTTGTTGCCCATCACTATTAAACGATCTGTTTAACTCCTTGTTGCGCATCATTATTAAACGATCTGTTTCACCCCTTGTTGCCAGTCGTTATTAAACGTCCGGTTTAACCCCTGGGTTCCCCTCGTTATTCAACGACAGGTTTAACCCCTTCTTGCCCATCGTTATTAAACGATCTGTTTTACCCCTTGTTGCCCTTCATTATTAAACGATCAGTTTAACCCCTTGCTGCCCATCGTTATTAAACGATCAGTTTAACCCCTTGTTACCCGTCGTTATTAAACGATCTGTTTAAGCCCTTGTTACCCGTCGTTATTAAATGACCAGTTTAACCCCTTGTTGCCCATCGTTATTAAACGACAGGTTTAACCCCTTGTTGCCCATCATTATTAAACGATCAGTTTAACCCCTTGTTGCCATCATTATTAAACAATCAGTTTAAGCCCTTGTTGCCCATCATTATTAAACGATCAGTTTCACCCCTTGTTGCCCATCATTATTAAACGATCAGTTTAACCCCTTGTTGCCCATCATTATTAAACGATCAGTTTAACCCCTTGTTGCCCATCATTATTAAACGACCAGTTTTACCCCTTGTTTCCCATCATTATTAAACGACAGGTTTAACCCCTTGTTGCCCATCATTATTAAACGACCAGTTTAACCCATTGTTACCCGTCGTTATTAAACGACAGGTTTAACCCCTTGTTGTCCATCATCATTAAACGATCTGTTTTACCTCTTGTTGCCCATCGTTATTAAACGACCAGTTTAACCCATTGTTACCCGTCGTTATTAAACGACAGGTTTAACCCCTTGTTGTCCATCATCATTAAACGATCTGTTTTACCCCTTGTTGTCCATCATCATTAAACGATCTGTTTTACCCCTTGTTGCCCATCATTATTAAACGACCAGTTTAACCCATTGTTACCCGTCGTTATTAAACGACAGGTTTAACCCCTTGTTGTCCATCATCATTAAACGATCTGTTTTACCCCTTGTTGCCCATCATTATTAAACGACCAGTTTAACCCCTTGTTGCCCATCATTATTAAACGATCTGTTTTACCCCTTGTTGCCCATCATTACTAAACGACCAGTTTACCCCTTGTTGCCCATCATTATTAAACGATCTGTTTTACCCTTTGTTGCCCGTCGTTCTTAAATTATCAGTTTAACCCCTTGTTTCCCATCGTTATGAAACGACCAGTTTAACCCCTTGTTACCCGTCGTTATTAAATTATCAGTTTAACCCCTTGTTGCCCATCGTTATGAAACGACCAGTTTAACCCCTTGTTGCCCATCGTTATTAAACGATCTGTTTTACCCCTTGTTGCCCATCATTATTAAACGACAGGTTTAACCCCTTGTTGCCCATCATTATTAAACGATTAGTCTTACCCCTTGTTGCCCATCATTATTAAACGACAGGTTTAACCCCTTGTTGCCCATCGTTATTAAACGATCTGTTTTACCCCTTGTTGCCCATCATTATTAAACGACAGGTTTAACCCCTTGTTGCCCATCATTATTAAACGATTAGTCTTACCCCTTGTTACCCATCATTATTAAACGACAGGTTTAACCCCTTGTTGCCCATCATTATTAAACGATTAGTCTTACCCCTTGTTGCCCATCATTATTAAACGACCAGTTTAACCCCTTGTTACCCGTCGTTATTAAACGACAGGTTTAACCCCTTGTTGCCCATCATTATTAAACGATTAGTTTAACCCCTTGTTACCCGTCGTTATTAAACGACAGGTTTAACCCCTTGTTGCCCATCATTATTAAACGACCAGTTTAACCCCTTCTCTCTCTAACGACCGTCCAGATTATAACCAAAAGTTTATTGTTCGAGCGATTTGTCAACGTCTTGTGCACAGATTGACCTTCTCTCCATCGTCCCCAAAGTGTCGGCCATTGTGTGCGGAGACACCAGTCCGATGATGACACATGGACCTCACGCTATTAACAAACCGCGAAAACAAGCGGTCCTTCGCTCGAGGGCTGAAAAGGGACCGCAAGCGATGTGCCGAGTCGGGGGGTCTCGGGGTCCGCAGCTGGCGTGACTCATCGCTCCTCGTTCCCTTCGTCCTCTGATAAACAGTGTAAAAGATAAAGGGCAAAACCTCGACTTAGCGCTCCATTGGTCCGAGAAAGGAAGGTGGGGGTTGGGGGTGAGGTCAAAAAGTTTTCCCCTGAAGATATTTTTCGCAGCCAGAACCACAACTTTCCCAATGCAATCAGGATAATCACCGCTGCCGGGAAGGTCGAGCTCGCACGACACTGGTTGGGATTTTGGAAACTACATGGAGCAGGACGAACACTCATGAATTTGTTGGTTCTGTCGAACAATCCGTTTCAGACACCATTGTACAATTATCTGGTGAGTTATCCAGACTTACAGAAAAAGCGTCCACGGTATGTCACGTGACGATTCGGTCATCATCACGAGACGATCTGTCACGTGACGAGAGGATCAGTTTTTGCTCCAGGGAGAGCGAGTTGTGTTTATCAGAAGGACGAGCAGCGTCGATGCAGGTAACTAAAGGTGAAAAGCAGGTGAATTCCTGGAAAGAAAACTTTAACATCGAAAAGACAACTACACGACTACACGATTACATGTTTACACAATTACACGACTACAGGAGTACACAATTACACCACTACACGACTACAGGAGTACACAATTACACCACTACACGACTACAGGAGTACACAATTACACCACTACACGACTACAGGAGTACACAATTACACCACTACACGACTACAGGAGTACACAATTACACGACTACCCGCAATCCACAACACGACTACACCACTACATGTTTGCACAATTACACGACTACACGATTACCGTACACAATTACACCACAACATGGCTACACGATTACACAATTACACCACAACACGACTACATCACTACAGGATTACACAATTACACAACTATATGATGACACAATTACACCACAACACGACGACACGATCACACAATTACACCACAACACGACTACATCACTACATGTTTACACAATTACACCACTACACCACTACAGGAATACACCACTACACCACTACACGACTACAGGATTACACAATTACACCACTACACCACTACAGGAATACACCACTACACCACTACACGACTACAGGATTACACAATTACACCACTACACTACTACACGACTACAGGATTACACAATTACACCACTACACCACTACACGACCACAGGATTACACAATTACACCACTACACGACTACAGGATTACACAATTACACCACTACACGACTACAGGATTACACAATTACACCACTACACGACTACAGGATTACACAATTACACCACTACACTACTACACGACTACAGGATTACACAATTACACCACTACACGACTACAGGATTACACAATTACACCACTACACGACTACAGGATTACACAATTACACCACTACACGACTACAGGATTACACAATTACACCACTACACGACTACAGGATTACACAATTACACCACTACACCACTACACGACTACAGGATGATACAAATACACTACTACACGAATACACCACGACACCACTACACGGCCAAACAATTACACAATTGCACCACTACACGACTACACGACAACATGACTATACAATACACCACTACACGACTACAGGATTACACAATTACACCACTACACGACTATAGGATTACACAATTACACCACTACACGACTACAGGATTACACAATTACACCACTACACGACTACAGGATTACACAATTACACCACTACACCACTACACGACTACAGGATTACACAATTACACCACTACACGACTACAGGATTACACAATTACACCACTACACCACTACACGACTACAGGATGATACAAATACACTACTACACGAATACACCACGACACCACTACACGGCCAAACAATTACACAATTGCACCACTACACGACTACACGACAACATGACTATACAATACACCACCAGACGACTACATGACAATACGACTCCACGACTACACAACTACACAACTACACAACTATACAATTACAAGACTACACCACCACACAATTGCACAATTACACCACTACACGAATACAGGATTACACAATTACACCACTACACGACTACAGGATTGCACAATTACACCACAACACCACTACACGACTACAGGATTACAGAATTACACCACTACACCACTACACGACTGCAGGATTATGCAATTACACCACTACAGGACTACAGGATTACACAATTACACCACTACACCACTACACGACTACAGGATTACACAATTACACCACTACACGGACTACAGGATTACACAATTACACCACTACACCACTACACGACTACAGGATTACACAATTACACCACTACACCACTACACGACTACAGGATTACACAATTACACCACTACACCACTACACGACTACAGGATGATACAAATACACTACTGCACGAATACACCACGACACCACTACACGGCCAAACAATTACACAATTACACCACTACACGACTACACGACAACATGACTATACAATACACCACCAGACGACTACATGACAATACGACTCGACGACTACACAACTACACAACTACACAACTATACAATTACAAGACTACACCACCACACAATTGCACAATTACACCACTACACGAATACAGGATTACACAACTATACAACTATACAATTACAAGACTACACCACTACACAAATACACAACCACAAAATTACACAATTACACCACAACAGAACAACATCACAACACGATTATACAATACACCACCAGACAACTACATGACAATACGACTCCACGACTACACAACTACACAACTACACAAATACACAACTACACAACTACACTACTATACAATTACAAGACTACACCACCACACAATTGCACAATTACACCACTACACGAATACAGGATTACACCATTACACAACTACACAAATACACCACTACACAACTACACCACCACAAAATTACACAATTACACCACAACAGAACAACACCACAACACGATTATACAATTACACCACCAGACGACTACATGACAATACGACTCCACGACTACACAACTACACTACTATACAATTACACGACTACACGACCACACAAATTAACGACTACACAATTATACGACACCACGACAACACGATTACACGATTACACGAATACACAATTACACGACTACACGACTACACGATTGCACAACTACACAACTACACTACTATACAATTACACGACTACACAACTACACTACTATACAATTACATGACGACACGACTACACAAATTAACGACTACACAATTATACGACACCACGACAACACGATTGCACGACTACACGACTACACAATTCCACAATTCCACGATTACACGATTACACAATTACACAATTACACGACTGCACGACTACACGACGAGACGACTACACGACTACACAACTACACGACTACACGACTACATGACTACATGATTACACGATTACACAATGACACGATGACACGACTACATTACTACACAATTACACGACTACACAACTACATGACTACACGATTACACAACTAAACGACTACACGACTACATGATTACACGACTCCACAATTACACGACTCCATGACTCCGACTACACAATTACACGACTCCGCGACGACACAACTACACGCCTATAAAAGTACACAATTACACGACTCCATGACTCCACGAGTACACAATTACACGACTACACAATTACACAATTACAGAACTATACAGCTACACGCCTATACAACTACACAATTACACAACTACACGACTACATGAATCCACAACTACACAACTATACAAGTCTACACGACGACACAATTACACGACTCCATGACTGCATGATCACACGACTACACGACTATACCAGTACACAACTACACAATTACAATGAAGATTTCCGAATGAAAAATCTCATGTGGTCCATGTTGACCCTCAAGGAGCACTGAAGCTCTCTTTGATCCAAATGCTTGGAAGTTTAATTATTTATTATAATTTATTAATTACCACCACCATCATCATCATCATCATCATCAGTATACGGGAAAGAAGGATATTCCTGTAATTATCCCATACATGCATTAGGGAATGTCAGTCAGAAACCTTTGGTGTCACCAATGAATGTCAAGTTTGGCCGTAAAGGTTCAAATCGATTTCACTTCATGCAGACTTTCAGGGACATCGTTACAATCAGTTACAACCCCTTACAATCCGGTACAATCCGTTACAACCTGTTACAACCCCTTACAATCCGGTACAATCCGTTACAACCTGTTACAACCCATTACAATCCGGTACAATCCGTTACAATCCGTTAATCTGGTACAATCCATTAAAATCCGTTACAATCTGTTACATCCCGTTACAACCTGTTACACTCTGTTACAACCTGTTACAACCCGTTACAACCCATTACAACCGGTTACACACTGTTACAACCCGTTACAACCCGTTACAACCCGTTACACTCTGTTACAACCCGTTACACTCCGTTACCAGCCGTTACACTCCGTTACCAGCCATTACAACCCGTTACAACCCGTTACACTCTGTTACAACCCGCTACACTCCGTTACCAGCCGTTACACTCCGTTACCAGCCATTACAACCCGTTACAACCCGTTACACTCTGTTACAACCCGTAACAACCCGTTACACTCTGTTACAACCCGTTACACTCTGTTACAACCCGCTACACTCCTTTACAACCCGTAACAACCCGTTACACTCTGTTACAACCCGTTACACTCCTTTACTCTGTTACAACCCGTTACACTCTGTTACAACCCGTTACACTCCTTTACAACCCGTTACAATCAGGTACAGTCCGGTACAATCCGTTACAACCCGTTACACTCCTTTACAACCCATTACAATCAGGTACAATCCGTTACAAAATTTTCATGGAGTGGTTTCAGAGATATCGATGTGCGAAGTTTTTACAAGACGGCGCCTGTACCACGTGACGTATGCCGTCATAATTATCATTAAAATATTCTACGGGAGGAGGCGCTCCTCTCGTGAAAATTTCGTGTCAATCGGACCAAGAATTGCAGAGAAAGAAATTTATACTGATCGAATCAAGCGTTGTACTTGTCAAATTATGACGTCATCATCAACATATCTTATTCCCCATTGGGAGTACTTGACCATAAGCCTTGTTTCAACTTTTTCAATTTAGAGGTTTCGGAGATATAGAAGTGTAACGTTTTTCCAAGATGGCGTCCGTACCACGTGACCTATGACGTCATAATTTTGAATAAAAATTTTTATACAGGTGGAAGCGCTGCTATGGTAAAATTTCGTGTCAATCGGACCAACGGTTTCCGAGAAAATGAATTTTTTAAATGCAGACACGCCATACCTACACACGTACACACCACGTACGCCACATGTACGCCACACGTACGGACTCAACCGAATGCCTAACCCTGAATTTTGCTTCGCAAGCACAGGGTAACAATGTATGATAACAGAGCAGCAAAGCAAATAGATGGTAAACATGCTTGTGGTATCTTGGGTACAATTACTTTCCCAATGGATGAGGCAACATGTGATTGTAATACACACCTGGAGAGACCCAAATCCAAAGCGTGAGGGGCATCACGTGACTGCCACAATGTATGCACATATTGAGACTTGATGTCCTGTCGTCACAGGGTGAGGAGGGGCTTGGCGCCATCGTCATTGTCATCAAAATCATCATCATCATTGCCATAAATCTCCTCAGCATCATCATCATCATCATAATCATCACCATTGTCATCATCATCATCAGCCTCATAATCATCGTCAGAATCCTCATCATCATCGTCATCGTCACCATCATCATCATCATCACTGTCGTCATCATCGTGATTCTCGTCAAGGTCATCATCATCATCATGATCATCGTCATCGTCATCAACATCGACATCATCCTCGTCATTGTCATCATCATCGTCATCATCGCCATAATCATCGTCATCATCATCGTCACATCATCGTCCTTGTCACCATTGTCACCATCATCATCATGGTCATCATCGTCCTCATCACCATCATCACCATCGTCATCATTATCATCATAATCATTCTTGTCATCATCGTCATCATAGTCATCATCATCACCATCATCAACATCATCATCATTGTCCTCGTCACCATCGTCATCATCATCATCATTATCGTCATTGTCATCATCATTGTGATCGTCCTCACCATCATCATAAATGTCACCATCCTCCGCATCATCATCCTCATCATCGTCATCATCATTATCATTGTCATTTTCATTGTCATCATCATTATCATCATCCTTGTCATTCTCATCATCGTCCTCATCGTCCTCATCATCATCATCATCACCATCATCATCATCACCATCACCATTATTTTCTAAACCATCATCATCATTGGCATCGTCATCATCATCAACATCAACATCATCCTCATCAGCATCATCATCATCATCATCATCATTGGCGTCAGTATCATCATCATCATCACCATCATCATCATTTTCTAAACCGTCATCATCATTGGCATTGTCATCAACATCAACATCAACAGCATCCTCATCATCACCATCATGATGATCATCATCATCACATCATCATCATCATCATTTTCTAAACTGTCATCATCATCATTGGCATCATCATCATCATCAACTTCAACATCCTCCTCCTCATCACCCTCATCATGATTCTCATCACCGTCATCATCATCATCATCATCATCATCGGCATCACCATCAACATCAACATCATCATGGCATCATCATCATCATCGTCCTTGTCACCATCGTCACCATGATCATCGTCCTTGGCACCATCACCACAACCATCATTGTCATCATCAACATCATCATCATCATCGTCCTCGGCACCATCATCGTCATAATCAACATTATCATCATCATCATCATCAGCATCATTGTCATCATCGTCATCATCATCATCAACATCATCATCACCGTCACCGTCATCATCGTCCTTGGCACCATCATCGTCATCATCAACATCAACATCATCATCAACATCATCACCATCATCATCGTCCTCGGCACCATCATCACCACCATCATCGTCATCATCAACATCATCATCATCATCATCGTCATCATCATCGCCATCATCATCATTGCCCTCATCACCATCATAATCGTCATTGGCGGCATCATCATCATCATCATCAACACCATCCTCATCATCGTCATTGTCATCATCATCATCATCAACGTCATTGTCCTTGTCACCATCATCATCTTTATCATCGTCATTGTCATTGTCATCATCCTCATCATCATCATCGTCCTCTGCACCATCATCACCATCATCATCATCATCATCATCATCGTCGTGATCGTCACGATCGTCACCATCATCGTCATCATCATCGTCAGTTTCATTGTTATCATCATTATCATCATCCTCGTCGTCATCATCATCGTGCTCGTCCTCATCGTCCTCTTCCTCAACGTCCTTGTCCTCATCGCCCTTGTCATCATCATCATCACCATCAACGGCAGCATCATCATCAGCATCATCATGACCATCATCATCATCCTCGTCATTGTCATCATCGTCCTCGTCATCGTCATTGTCATCATCGTCATCATTGCCATCATCAACGTCGTCATCATCGTCCTCATCACCATCGTCACCAGCATCACCGTCATCGTCATCATCATCGTCCTCGTCACCATCGTCACCACCATCATCGTCATCATCATCATCATCATCGTCCTCGTCACCATAGTCACCATCGTCACCATCGTCATCATCAGCATCCTCGTCACCACCATCATCATCATCATCGTCATTGTCATTGTCATCATCATTATCATCATCATTTTCTTTGTCATCATCATCATCGTCATCAACACCATCCTCATCATTGTCATTGTCATCATCATCATCATTGCCATCATCAACGTCGTCATCATCGTCCTCATCGCCACCGTCACCATCATCATCACCATCATCATCAACACCATCCTCGTCATCGTCATTGTCATCATCATCATCATCGTCATCATCATCAACACCATCCTCATCATTGTCATCATCATCATCATCGTCATCGTCATCATCATCAACGTCGTCATCATCGCCATCGTCACCATCATCATCACCATCATCATCAACACCATCCTCGTCAGCATCATCATCATCATCATCATCATCATCCCCATAGTCAACATCGTCATCATCGTCCTCATCACAATTGTCACCTTCATCATCGTCACCATCAGTGTCCTCGTCACCATCATCATCATCATTGTCATCGTCATTATCATCATCATTTTCTTTGTCATCGTCATCATCATCATCACCATCATCATCATCGTCATTGTCATCATCATCATCATCATCGTAATTGTCATTATCATTGTCATTGGCATTGGCATCGTCCTCATCCTCATCATCATCGTCCTCGTCATCATCTTCCTCATCGTCATCATCATCATCATCGTCATTGTCATCATCATCATCATCATTGTAATTGTCATTTTCATTTTCATTGGCATCATCCTCATCCTCATCCTCATCGTCGTCATCATCGTCATCATCAGTGTCATTGTCATCATGATCGTCATCGTCATTGTCATCGTCACCACCATCATCATCTTTGTTCTTGTAATCATCATTGTCATTGTCATTGTCATCGTCCTCATCATCCTCATCTTCATCATCATCATCATCCTCGTCATTGTGATCGTCATCGACTTCATCATCGTCCTCATCATCATCATCATCATCATCATCATCATCGTCATTGTGATTGTGATCATGATCGTCATCATCATAGTCATCGTCACCACCTTCATCATCATCGTCATTGTCATTGTCATTGTCACTGTCACTGTCATCGTCATCATCCTCGTCCTCATCATCCTCGTCCTCATCATCCTCGTCCTCATCATCCTCGTCATCATCGTCCTCATCATTATCCTCATCATCACCGTCCTCGTCATCATTGTCGTCATCCTCGTCATCATCATCATCATCATCATCATCGTCCTCATCATCATTATCTGCGCTGAAGGATAGATTGCGTCCTGTATGTCTTCATGTGCGCACAAAACAGGTTTTGGACTTTGGAACATGAGTACGAAACCAAACTCGAGATTGAACATTGAACGAGACACCACTTCATTTTATCAGTGAAAGGAACAAACGAAGGTAAAACGACTACTCACTACAGGACACTTTAGGTGGAAGGACAAAGCAAAAAGTAGTGCATTAGGTGTACTCGGGGCCGGATTACCTTTTGTTGCCCCATTTGGGGAACAATTGCAAAAGACAGGAGATCGACACTGAAGTAGATCGACACAGTACACAGCTGTACATACAGTAAGTTTTATTTATAATATTTGCAGATGGAGGTGGCTAACACAAGGGTACCAGCAATGGTAGCTCTTGGGCAGAACGACAAACACTACATGACCAAAAGTATGTGGACACCCGAATATCGAACATCTCATTCCAAAATCATGGGCATTAATATGGAGTTGGTCCCCCCTTTGCTGCTATAACATCCTCCACTCTTCAGGGAAGGTTTTCCACAAGATGTTGTAACACTGCTTTGGGGATTTGCTTCCATTCAGCTACAAGAGCATTAGTGAGGTCGGGAACTGATGCTGGGCGATTAGGCCTGGCTCGCAGTCGGTGTTTCAATTAATCTCAAAGGTATTCCATGGGGTTGAGGTCAGGGATCTGTGCAGGCCAGTAAAGTTCTTCCACACCGATCTCAATAAATCATTTCTGTATAGACCTCACTTTGTGCACAGTGGGCATTGTCATGCTGAAACAGGAAAGGGCCTTCCCCAAACTGTTGCCACAAAGTTGGAAGCACACAATCGTCTTGAATGTCATTGTATGCTGTAATGTTAAGATTTCCCTTCACTGGAACTAAGGGGCAAAGCCCGAACCATGAAAAACAGCCCCAGACCATTATTCATCTTCCACCAAACTTTACAGTTGGCACTATGCATTCAGGCAGGTAGTGTTCTCCTGGCATCCGCCAAACGCAGATTTGTCCGTCGGACTGCCAGGTGGTGAAGCGTGATTCATCACTCCAGAGAACGCGTTTCCACTACTCCAGAGTCCAATGGCGGTGAGCTTTACACCACTCCAGCCGACGCTTGGCATTGCACATGGTGATCTTAGGGTTGTGTGCGGCTGCTCGGCCATGGAAACCCATTTCATGAAGCTTCCGACGACAGTTGTTGTGCTGACGTTGCTTCCAGAGGCAGTTTGGAACTCGGTCGTGAGTGTTGCAATCGAGGACAGACGCTTTTTATGCGCTACGCGCTTCAGCACTCGGCAGTCCCATTCTGTGAGCTTGTGTGGCCTACCAATTCGTGGCTGAGCTGTTATTGCTCCTGGACGTTTCCAATTCACAATAACAGCACTTACAGTTGCCCGGGGCAGCTCTCGCAGGGCAGAAATTTGACAAACTGACTTGTTGGAAAGGTGGCATCCTATGACGATGCCACGTTGAAAGTCACTGAGCTCTTTAGTATGGCCCATTCTACTGCCAATGTTTGTCTATGGGGCTTGCATCGCTGTGTGCTTGATTATACAGTCATGTGAAAAAGTAAGTACACCCCATATAAAGATTTTACTTTTTCAACATATTTCAACATACAGCGATTTGATCCTCATTTCAACAATATTGATAGATAACGGTGATATAATATAACAAATATCATGAAACATTTACATTTTGTAGTCCATTGTATAATTTAAATAAACATAAATGCAAATTTCGCATGTGTAAAAAGTAAGTACACCCTTTTTTTTTTTCTTTTTTTTTTTTTTGTATACAAGATCGAGGCTCGTGAAAGAGCTAACATTAATCACACAAAATGACAAACCGACACACAAAACACAAAAAACAAGGGGAGCGGCAGAGAAGATGGGGAGAGAGGGGGAAGGACACAAAAGAGAGGGGGAAGAGGGGGAAGGACACAAACACAACATTTGAGAGCAGGGACATCGGGAGGACTTGGGGGGAGGTGGGAGAGGAATAAAACATATGAACACTGCAAGGACTCTGGGGTGAATTACCGGGGGTAGAAAAGATCAAGGTTTTCAATGGGGGAAGATAAGAGATGGTGGTTTCCTCCTGGCCCTTGGCTCTAATAGGTGGTATTGCCCCCTTTGGCAGAAACAACCTCAAGTAGACGTTTCTTATAACTGTCTACCAGTCTCTGACATCGACGGGGAGAAATTTTTGCCCACTCCTCCATGCAGAATTCTTTCAGCTGTGCGATGTTTGAGGGGTTTCTTGCATGCAAAGCTCGTTTCAAATCCACCCACAACATCTTGATGGGATTTAGATCCGAGCTCTGATTTGGCCATTTCAGAACCCTCCATTTCTTTCTTTTCAGCCATTCCTTGGTGGATTTACTGGTATGTTTAGGGTCATTGTCACGTTGCAAGGTCCACCTTCGGTTGAGCTTCAACTTTCCGACAGATGGCCTCACATTATCCTCAACCACCCTCTGCTACAATGAGGAATTCATAGTGGATTCTATGATGGTGAGCTGCCCAGGCCCTGATGCAGCAAAGCTGCCCCAAACCATAATATTTCCACCACCATGCTTTACAGTTGGTATGAGGTTCTTGTGGTCAAATGCTGTCTTTGGTTTTCGCCAAACATGTCTTCTGGTACTGTGGCCAAAATAGCTCTACCTTTGACTCATCTGTCCAGAGCACATTGTTCCAGAAGTGCTGGTCTTTGCCTCGGTGTTCATTGGCAAACTTTAGTCTTGCCCTGACGTTCTTTCTGGACAGCAAAGGTTTCCTCCTGGCACACCTCCCATGTAGATCAAATTTGTGCAGCCTCTTTCTAATGGTAGACTCGTGCATTTTGACATCAACAGGGGCAAGAGCTACCTGTAGGTCCCGTGATGACCTTCTGGGGTTCTTAGAGACTTATTTCAGCATCTTGCGGTCTGCTCTTGGGCTGAACTTGCTGGGGCGGCCTGGCCTGAACAAGTTGGCAGTTGTTTGGAATCTTCTCCACTTGTAGATGATCTTCCGGACAGTCGAATGATTGATTTCAAATTGTTTGGAGATCTTTTTAAATCCCTTCCCAGACTCGTAGGCATTTATAACCTTCTTTCTGAAGGCCTCAGAGAGCTCTTTTGATCGAGGCATGGTGACGCCGCACACTTCAACAACAAAGAGCAAACCAAACTAAATGTCTGAGGTGTAAATAATACAGGTTCCTCCAAGATCATCTCTAACGATGTTCTAATCATTTGCACCTGAGCTGGTGCACCTGATTCTAATTTTAGGTATTTGAAGTAGTGATAAATGTAGGGGTGTACTTACTTTTTCCACATGCGAAATTTGCATTTATGTTTATTTAAATGATACAAAGGACTACAAAATGTAAATGTTTCATGATATTTGTTATATTATATCACCTTTATCTATCAATATTGTTGAAATGAAGATCAAATAGCTGTATGTTGAAATATGTTGAAAAAGTCAAAACTTTACATGGGGTGTACTTACTTTTTCACATGACTGTATATACCTGTCAGTAATAGGTGTGGCTGAAATTGCCGGATCCACTAATTAGAAGGGGCGTCCGCATACTTTTGGTCCTGTCGTGTATATAAACAGGTGAACATAAAATAAGTACCATAAATGAAAACATGTAAATATAACAGTGGATAAAAACAACCTCACATTTGCTGATCCCATGAAGTTCTATACATATTCTAGCATTGAGTTATATGCATATTCTTCATTGAAAGGTATCGCGATGTGTACACTGAAAAAAAAAACAAGTAGGCCTAATAAAAACATTTTTATAAATGTAAAGGGATGTAAACAAGGTGGGGATGGTCACAAGAAATTATCATTGGAAACCATCACAATGTAGCGACCCATGGGTCCCCCAAGCGAGACCAGCAGCAGAATCTCCTTGCTCCAGCCGGTGACGTCACCGGCGGACAACCTCGGCGCCGGGGTGGCTGGTCACGTGACCACCAAAGCGTGCCGCGCGTGCGGTTATAATCCTTTGCACCGGTCGGTCACGTGACCACCGAAACACGCCTCGCCTGAGAGGCGTGGCTTTCGGTTTCGGTTATGCTTTCTGGTTTTGGATATATATGCAGCCCGATAAACGGGCTTTTCAGAGTTCCCGAGTTGGTTTTTACAATAAACATCTTCTCGGACGAGTTTGTGTCTTGCCCGTCACTTCGTCAGTCTCAAGCAGAGCCCCCGCTCTTCACTGGTGACCCCGAATTTACGACGCGCGATGGACACCGCAGTATCCCTCAAACTGCCCACCTTCTGGGAAGCACATGCCGCCGTCTGGTTCGCGCAGGCGGACTTCCAGTTCGCCCTGCGTGGCATAACGGAGGACGCCACTCGATACCATTACGTGGTCGCCGCGCTTGGCTCCGCGACCGCCGCCCGCTGCCTGAGCTTCCTCCAGAACCCGCCCGCTGACGGCAAGTACGACGCCATCAAGGCACTTCTGCTGGGCACTTTCGCCCTCTCCCCGGCTGAGCGCGCACGACGCCTGCTCGACCTTCCTGAGCTCGGCGATACGCGCCCGTCCGAACGCATGGATTACATGCTCGCGTTGCTCACCGAGCACCCCTCGGATTTCCTGTTTCAGGAGCTCTTTCTTCGCCAGCTCCCGGCCCAGGTATGGATCGCCCTGGCAGGTACGACCATCGTGAACACCCGTGACCTCGCCAAGGAGGCCGACAAGATCGCTTCGGCAAGCCAGCTCGTCGGGGTGGCGGCCGGGAGCCTTCCCGCCCACCCGCCCGACGCCCGCCACGCAGTTTCCTTCCCGGAGGCCGCCGGGCCGGCGCGACTGGCAGCGGCGACGCCGCGTCGCCCGGACCCGACGCGTCGACCGGAGCCCCCGCCGGACCCGGCCTGGTGTTATTTCCACGCCAGGTTCGGGCGGCAGGCCCGATCATGTCGACCCCCGTGCACGTTCGGCAATGTCGGAAAACGGGCGAGCCGGCGTTTCCTACCAGCAATGAACGCCGGCCGTTCCGGAAACCTGCTGTTCATCGCGGACCAAGCGTCGGGACGGCGCTTCCTCTGCGACACTGGCGCTCAGCTGAGCGTCATTCCCGCTTCGGCGGAGGACAGGCGGGCCGCCGTTTGCGGCCCCCCCTTGGTCGCGGCCAACGGCTCCGCCATCCGCACCTTCGGCCCACGCACCGTCGCCCTCCGCTTCGGCAGCCAGCTCTTTCACTGGGCGTTCGTGACGGCGGACGTCCCCATGGCTTTGCTCGGGGCCGATTTCCTGTGCGCCCACCGGCTGCTGGTCGACGTGAAACGCCGGCGTCTCGTCAACGCCGAAACTTTCAGCTCCCTGGCATGCGCCTTGAGCCGTGCCGCGCCCACCGAGTTTTCCTGTGCCCTCCCATTGGCGGACGACTTCGCACGCCACCTTGCGGAGTTCCCGGCCCTCACACGACCGACGTTTTCGGCCATCGCGGTGCGCCACGGCATCGAGCATCACATCCCCACTACGGGCCCGCCGGTGTACGCCCGGGCTCGCCGTCTCGACCCAGCCAAACTCGCCGTCGCCAAGGCCGAGTTTGCGGCGCTGGAGCACCTCGGCATCGTGCGGCGCTCCGACAGCGCCTGGGCCTCGCCGCTGCACATCGTCCCGAAGCCGGGGGGCGGATGGCGGCCATGTGGCGACTACCGCCGCCTCAACGACGCCACTACCCCCGACAGGTACCCCGTCCCGCACATCCAGGATTTTTCTGCCCGATTGGCGGGGTGGACCATTTTTTCAAAAGTGGACCTGATTCGGGGGTACCACCAGGTGCCCGTCCGCCCGGCCGACATCCCGAAGACGGCCGTGATTACACCTTTCGGCCTCTTTGAATTCCTCCGGATGCCCTTCGGCCTCAAAAACGCGGCGCAGGCGTTCCAGCGCCTGATGGACGGCGTGCTGCGCGACTTGCCGTTCCTCTATACCTACCTGGACGACATTCTCGTCGCCAGCACGTCCAGAGCCGAGCACCTCCTCCACCTCCGGACGCTGTTCGGCTGCCTCAGCGAGCATGGATTGATCGTCAACCCGGCCAAATGTCACTTCGGTGCGGCGACGATCGACTTTTTGGGCCACCGCATCACCCGGACCGGCGCCGTGCCGCTGCCGGCCAAAGTCGAAGCCATCACCACTTTCCCGCGCCCCCGCTCCGTCAAGGCGCTGCAGGAGTTCCTCGGGATGGTGAACCTTTATCACCGCTTCGTGCCCCGAGCTGCGCAACTCATGCGGCCCTTGTACGCCACCCTCCGCGGCCAGCCGGCGAAGCGCGACGTCGTCTGGTCCACGGACATGGACGCTGCTTTCACCGGCGTGAAACGGGCCCTCGCCAACGCCACGCTGCTGGCCCACCTGGTACCCCAGGCTCCCATCGCCCTCACCACGGACGCCTCTGACTACGCCGTGGGCGCGGTCCATGAACAATGGGTAAACGGGGCCTGGCAGCTGCTCGCATTCTTCAGCCGGCAACTCCTGCCCAATGAGTTAAAGTACAGCACCTTCGACCGCGAGCTCCTCGGGCTGTACCTGGCCGTCCGCCATTTTCGCCACCTCCTGGAGGGCCGCCCGTTCACGGCTTTTGTCGACGACAAGCCGTTGGTTTTCGCCATGGCCAAGGTCACGGAGCCGTGGTCGGCCCGCCAGCAGCGCCACCTCTCCGCCGTGTCAGAGTACACCACGGACATCCGGCACGTCACCGGGAAGGACAACGCCGTGGCCGACTGCCTTTCTCGAGCCGGCGCCAACGCCGTCCACCTCGGCGTCGACTTCACCCTCATGGTAGCGGACCAGACCACCGACGGCACGGTGCAGGCGCTCCGGGTGGCGGACAAGGGCCTCCGCTTGGCTGACGTCCCCTTCGCGGACACAGTCCTGCTGTGCGACATCTCCCGAGGCCGACCTCGCCCTGTTGTGCCGGTCACCTGGAGGCGTCGCATTTTTGCTTCGCTCCACGGCCTCTCTCACCCGGGCCGGAAGGCGTCCCAGCGGCTGGTGGCGGCGCGTTTCGTCTGGCATGGGCTGCGACGGGACGTCCGCGACTGGGCCAACGCCTGCACACCCTGCCAGCGGGCCAAGGTCCACCGGCATACCCAGGCTCTGCTGGCTCCCTTCACCGTGCCCGAGCGACGGTTCGACCACGTCCACGTGGACCTGGTGGGTCCCCTTCCCCCATCGCAGGGGTTCACCCACCTGCTTACCATGGTGGACAGGACCACCAGGTGGCCGGAGGCCGTGCCCCTCACCTCCACCACCACCGCTGATGTGGCCCAGGCGTTCATCGCCACCTGGGTCGCGCATTTCGGCGCACCGGTGGACATCTCGTCGGACCGTGGCCCACAGTTCACGTCCGAACTATGGGGCGCGATCGCCCGCACGTTGGGCGTTACCCTACACTGCACCATGGCTTACCACCCCCAGGCCAACGGGTTGTGCGAGCGGTTCCACTGCTCCATGAAGGCCGCACTCATGGCCGGCCTCCAGGACGAGGGCTGGGCCGACCGGCTGCCGTGGGTCCTTTTGGGCCTACGCACGGCCCCCAAAGAGGACCTCCAGGCGTCCACCGCCGAGCTGGTGTACGGCCAGGCCCTCTGCGTACCGGGCGAGTTCATGCCCGACGCCACCAGCCCCTGGTCCGCCACGCGCCAGCGCACGGACTTCCAGGAGGCCGCCCGACGTTTCGCCCCGGTGCCCACGTCCCGCCATGGTGACCCTCAATCCTTCGTCCCCCCAGCACTCCGCTCGGTGGAGTACGTCTTCGTGCGCCACGACGCGCACCGGGGGCCGCTCCGACCACCATACGACGGACCCTTCCGGGTCCTACGACGGGACAACAAGTCCTTCATCGTCAGCATCGGCGGCCGGGCGGACCGGATTTCGCTGGACCGCCTCAAACCGGCCCACATGGACGTCGGCCAGCCGTCACGGCTGGCTCTCCCACCGCGGCGCGGCCGCCCCTCATCCACTGCACCCCCCGTCCGACCACCCGCTACCACACCGGACCCCCCCCCCCCCGCGACTGGCCAGGGGTCGTTTCGGTCGGGTCATCCAGACCCCCCTCAGGTTGACCTTCCTGGATCAGGTCCATTCTGGGGGGGGGGGGGGCGTGTGTAGTGACCCATGGGTCCCCCAAGCGAAACCAGCAGCAGAATCTCCTTGCTCCAGCCGGTGACGTCACCGGCGGACAACCTCGGCGCCGGGGTGCCTGGTCACGTGACCACCCAAGCGTGCCGCGCGTGCGGTTATAATCCTTTGCACCTGTCGGTCACGTGACCACCGAAACACGCCTCGCCTGAGAGGCGTGGCTTTCGGTTTCGGTTATGCTTTCTGGTTTTGGATATATCTGCAGCCCGATAAACGGGCTTTTCAGAGTTCCCGAGTTGGTTTTTATAATAAACATCTTCTCGGACGAGTTTGTGTCTTGCCCGTCACTTCGTCCGTCTCAAGCAGAGCCCCCGCTCTTCAACAACATCTTTCTTTGAATAGTGGTTGTCCCCAGAAAAATTACTGTGTGTGTGTGTGTGTGTGTGTGTGTGTGTGTGTGTGTGTGTGTGTGTGTGTGTGTGTGTGTGTGTGGTGTGTGTGGGTGGGTGGGTGTGTGTGTGTGTGTGTGTGTGTGTGTGTGTGCGTGCATGCATATATATGTGTGTGTGTGTGTGTTCGATATAACGTTGTCTTTTCTAGGAGCAACCATTATTCAAAGAAAGATGAAGGGATGTTTTCACTACATCATTTCTTGTGATCATCCCCACCTTGTTTGCATCCCTTTGCATTTCAAAAAATGTATATATTCCTTGTCTCTTTACTTATTAATAAATATATATCGATGTTCTACTACTGATTTAGCAATGTTGTAGTACATACTTTATAGACATGCTCACCAGTGACATACTGAGGGTGTTTAGTGCCGGGGGCAAAACATAAGTTTTCTCCCCACTGCTTCCACCTCCCTCACCCAAATCCGCAACCCCAGTCGCCATAGGGCATAGACATAGGAACACTAGGATCTTGATATTAACATATCTATTCATGCTGTTCATTAAGTCCATGGTGTTCTCCACGATGCCAGATGCGGAAAGGATGCGCCGACCTTGACACCATGACTAGAGAGGGATGGTTCGTGATCACGTGTGTCCTGTGTGAAGCACCGGTATCCGGTATCTCGCTGTTATTTTGTTTTCATAAACATAGCACTGAAAAACAAGAGATTTCCCCGGGCATGATATTTCTACTGATATTATTTGATGTCACATTATCACGCATCAACGACACGGAGGCAAATGTGTCCAGCAGCTCCGCCCCCACCGGACTGATTGACAGTTATAGTCCTAGCCACCTCTCGGATCCCTTCCTATTCTTTCACAAAGGAATGTAGTTTTACAATGTGGGAGGTAGATTCTCAGTTGCCGTCTGAACGACTTTTTAGAGAAGATACTCAAACGTTAGTTGTGTAATTATCAGATGGGACCGACATTTCTTGTTCTGCGCCATCGCTACATAGAGAGTACCAGCATACTCTCTGATACAGGTCGCTATGGACCCCTTCTGATTGCGGGCCCGGCACTGATTATACTGTATAATGAACAGTGGCAACATTTGAGAATAATCTACCATGAGACCTCTTCGCTGTTGTGGGAACCAGGAAGCATGTGCCACACCTGTCCTATTTACCACACAAATCCGACCAACCGAACGTGTCCACACACACATGTGAATACTTTGAGACCTGGTAGGTCTCCGTTCCATCTCCCGAAACCCACCCAGGTGTGGAGATAGTACCTTCAGAAAGTATTGCTATGTTTGTGGGGGGTACCAATGAAATACCTTAGGGCCAGGTAGGATTGTGTAGATTACCATGCTCCGGATGTCATGTAGCCACCTCCTGTAACTATGGAGGGTGGCTCTTGTGCTATGTAGGTAGGATTTAAGGGTAAATCCCCTGTATGTAAGTGCCGCTGTGATTTTTCCCTTCTTCCTTATGACACCACACTACACACACTACCAGCCAAGCGATTGGCGCATAATTATAAAAATTAAATAAAGCCACTGGACATTGAACACTGCAGCTGACGCAGCCAGCCGAGCCATCACAACATCAAGCAAGCAGGGCCATAAGGCCCCGCCCCGAAAGGTAATGATTGGTCGGTACCATGGAGCGATGAGATGGACTCTTTGATTGGAGCACGCGCGGACGTCATCGGATGACTTTTAAGACCGGGGAACAAAAAGGCTGAGGACGGCCATTTTGTCCCTCTTGCGCTGGGTACTCATTGTGTGTGGTAGCATTTCGGGCTCACTCTTGGTGGCGGCATTCGCGCACTCTGTTCCTGGCTGCATGGAGGAGCGGACGCATCCTTTCCCTGATTCGTTGTTGATAACTTCGTCGCGGCTGTGTGTGCCTGAGAGACCTCGGGGCTTTGTGGAGCATGGGACGAGGATGCAACAAGGGCCTGTTCGCTTTGCGTCAGCATGGCGGTGAATGCGGCTTCTCGCCAAAGCGAACGTAGCCAAGTTGAACCTCTGTAACCCTTCAAATCGTGCGCCAGAACCCAAAGGCCACTTTGCCGTGCCCCCTCCCCCCATAATCTTATTTTACACAACCCCATAAGTACACAACATTTACCAATAATTGATACACACTTTTATTTACACTTAGGTTTTATTTACATGTTAATTTGCACACCGTTCATTGCTCCATCACCCGAAAACATCACAACCCACTAACCATGACCACCTCAACTCGATGCAGAGGTCTTGCGAGGGCGGGGCTAAGTGGCGTTGCACCAATTGGCGTCCGAGATTCAAACAAGAGCTAGTTTTGATCCATTTAAGCCCCGCCTCCCCCCCCCACCCCCCTGCGACGGGATTATATAAGCGCCATGGGCAGAGACTCCACACGTTGGTTCTCGGCTATGGTCCTACATTAGCTCTGGGCTTCATGCTCGCCCTGTGTGCTTCACAAGCGGCGATTGAGACTCGGTTGGTGGCATTGACATTGGCGGGGTCGAGCTGGGGGCTAAAGCCTTGGGGCGTATGGAGGGAGCGCACTGGTTAGGGTCGAAGCCAAGCCACACACAGTAGGCTATTTATCTCATGCATTTCTTCTCAGCTATCTGTATATAAAATCTTTCTACTGAACTCACAAACTCAACAAAGGCACAGTCCATTAACTGTCCTTTTCAGGGCATCAACGACTGGCGGCATTGCAGCGGCCTGACTCCTCTAGAGTGACAATTACTCATAACACACCTTCGCAGTTTCTCTCACACGCACGACAACCTGCAACTGTACTACTCAAACACACCCTAGGCACAACAGTACTTCTTACCCTTTGACCCCCTACCTTTAGCGTTTGCTTTGCGGGAACACAATGGCTCCCGCCCCGTAAGATAAAGAGGCAAATTTTCAACACTAACACAAGTGCGAAAAGTGGTTTTTCCACACTAATACAAGTGCAAAAGTGGTTTCCTGCACCAACAAAAGTGCGAAAAGTGGTTTTTCAACACTAACACAAGTGCGAAAAGTGGTGGCCGGTAAGCCCCCACCAACCAACCAGGGCTGAGGTGAGCTCGTTGGCGGGCGTGGTTTCGGAGGAGCGCGTAGTAATCTTGGCTCGCGTTATAAAAGCGTGTGCACAAAGCCCTTTCACGGACTGCTTTCGACGGACTGCTTTCGGAGGGACCTCTTTTGGAGGACTCCTTTTGACAGAACTGCACAGAGACGTCCACTTGAAAAGGAAGAGATACGGCGAGAAGAGATACGGCGGCGCTCTTGTAAACGCGCTGTAAGAGAACCTTGGAGAGGGTGCGTTTGGCACAGCCATATAATTATTACGTACGAAACGTCCCAGTCCCCCCGCTATACGTAAGGTCCGCTCGCAGTTGAACGATATGCGTGAAGCTGCCTGCTGGGTTTTCGCCCGCGGGACCAGAGCCTGGACCGCATCGCCTGGACCATCCACCTGGACCTTCCACCCTACCAACCAGCTCACACTTTCTGTTCTTATCTCCCTCTGTGGATGGTATGATTGGGTACCCACGTTGTGTATAGCCGGTACGTAAGGCAAAGGTTATGTTCTTCTCTTGTCCATTTGCTTTGCTGTGTAAATATTGCTGCACTTCCGTTGAACTTGGGGCTGACTCAGAAGAAGACCTTTGTTGGTCTAAAGCTTGTCGACAATTAAAGATCGACGTCCTGAAGCTACGTCCGCGTCTTATTTAATCTAACGATTATTTATTCAATACAAATGAGACGCCCTGCTCGTACTTTGGAGTTTCTACTATTTCTTACAGTTATATATATATATATATTGTAACGGTTTTGAGAAGTGTAACGAATTTGAGAAGTGTAACGGTTTTTGAGAAGTGTAACAATTTTGGAGGAAGTGTAACGAATGTGAAAAGTATGGTTTTGTTGTGTGTAACACCCTCGTAATGTAAATAATGGTCGCAGCCGTCCTCCTAGTTAATTCCATGAAACTTACACACAGGCCACGATATATCTTTTTAAATAGTGTATTTCCTTATTCTATGTAGGCTAAATATGTGTTTCCCACTAGATTGACTTTGCATTGTATCAAACAAAATAAGCGTAGGCCCTTTCAATTTCCCCAAACATCTCCGCTCTCCAAAGTTCCTTTCAAAAGGGGTGCGAGTGGTGTTCAATCCCGCAAGCCGCCATTGCCCATGTGCTCATCTCGGAGAAGAGGGGGGTAGGAGCCGCCAACTCATAGGCGTGGCACGTCGTCATGAGCAAAGGAGGAATCGGACAGCCCTAACAGCCAACCAGGACCGCGGTTAGCCACCCGGTAGGCGTGCCCTCGCAGCCGGCGGCTTGATTCCGCCCCGAGTGATAAAAGCGACTGGAAGGGACTGCTTCACCAGACGGGAGATGAGCGAAGAGGTGACATACGAGAGGAGCTGTGAGCTGAGCTGTGAGCGGTAAGATGCGAGACGCTCCAAGCCAAAGAGGAGAGGTACTCGGAGAGGCAACCAGCTTTGGAGAGACGCGCTGAGAGGAGGGAGACGGCTCCACCAGAAGGAGAGGAGCAGGTGTGACCGAGCCAGCGCGTGACGTCTACAGTATCAGCAGCGTCGACGCGACCGAGGGTTTTCCCGCCAAAAACGCGAAGGATTGAGAGCTGCTACCTCCAGCCCTGCCGGTTGCAGGGACCTGACCCTGCCTCCCTCTCCAGCAACCCACCTCCGCCATCCCTGCCTGCAATTTCCCCCGTGTAAGTGTGAACGTCGTCTGTCTTGAATGTTGTCCTGGGGTTAAGTAAGTTGAATAGTATAAGTTAACGATTCGCTGTGTGACTGCTTCTTCCATCCATTGCTTGTGTGTGTATAATAAATCTGTTCTTCCTCCGTACTCTGTCTTCTTCTCTTTTTCCTTCTCTTTCGGTCGCTTTAGAGGTTTCCCGATTGAATATCTGTGGTGCGATCTGGTCAACGTCGGGTGGAATCGGGCCAATTGGGGATCCTGTAACGGTCGCGGTTGGACCATCCGCTCGGCCCATCATAACATCTAAACCGCGTCAGTAACAATTGGTGTCAGGAGTGGGATTCGGACCTGGGACTAAATTTGTTAGGCCCAAATTTTGGAACACCAATTGTGTTATATCAGTAACAATTGGTGTCTGGGAGTGGGATTCGAGGCCCGAACCAAATTTTTAAAACGTGTAGAAAAAAATTTTTGGTCAAAATTACAAGCTGCCGAAATTTGTTTTGTTTTATAAAACCCGAATTTTGGAGATCGCGCCATGGACAATCAAGGCGATCGGATGTCGGTGGGGGAGATAGACGGGTTAGGGGTAACCCAGGACTTAGGGGAAGAAAGGGAGGAGGAGAGCAATGAGGTGGTTGAGGGTGTATCAGACGCACAAAATGGCGTCCTCGCGCACGAGGTTGCGGGCGCGCAAAATGGCGCCTCGCACATGGCTGCGGCGGCCGCACCCGCTGCACAAGTGGGAGGGATGGCCCAAATGCAGGCCCTCATGGAGCAATTTATGGTACAAATGCAGGCGTCCCTCAACCTGCAGAGTGAGCAAATGAGGGCTCAGAGTGAGCAAATGGGGGTAATGGGAAACCAAATGGGGGTAATGAGGGACGAAGCGAGGGGTACCGGTGAGGGGTTAGACAATGGGATAAAAGAGGTGAAAAATGGGTTAATGGGGTTAGAAAATAGGATGGAGGACAAATTGCGGGAAATAGGGGAACAATCTGCCCGGGAAATCAAACGAATGGGAGAGCAGATAGAGGAGGTAAAAATCGGGGTAGAAACCAAATTGGATGCTCAGAGGGATGAATTGGGACAGATGAGGGTGGCATCTACAAAAGAGATGGAGGAGATACGACGAGGTGTAAGTGAGGAGGTTTCGGGGCTACGCGAGGAGGTAAAGCGAGGTGAGAAGCGTATGGAGAAAGAGGTGAGGAATAATACGGCTAGGTTACAGGGGGGAATAGAGGGTCTGACGAAGGGAGTAGAACAGCTGACAGTCGGACAAAGGGAACTAGCGGACCAAGTGGAAAAGAACACTGCAATCATCGGGGGTTTAAAAGCGACACAAAAGGACATTAAAAACGAATTAATAGCAACACAAAAGGAATGTCAGATGGTACATGAGGGGTTGACGAAGAAGTTGGAGGAGGTGACAGAAGTAATGGAGACGAAGGACCGAGAGGTGAGGACGCACATAGAAACGGTTAAGGTGGCGTTAGAGGAAGAGATAGAGGGAGTGCACCGGGAGCTGAAGGAGGTAAAGGAAAAATTAGAGGAGGTGGAAGAGGGGGTGAGTGAAATTAAGAAGAGACGGAGGGAAACTAAGAGGGAGATAAAGGAGGAAGTAATGGAATTGGTACAAGGTCTGTGCTCGAATCGTGATGTGCTGCTCACTAACCAAATAAAAAGTTTGCAGGTGGCAAAAGAGGTGCGGAGACGAGGTGCCAAGGTGAGTGGCGATATAATCGGAAATGTACATGATGTGAGGAAAGCTTCAGTCGGCTTGGGGATTGGTTTGGATCCGGGTGTTCGTGAAAGGCCGTTGGTGAAGTGTGCGACAGGTCTGGTGTGCGAAGAAAGAGGTGTGCGAGAATGTCCGACCATGGGGTGTGTGAGGAAAAAGTGCACGCCGAGGAGAGAGTGTGCCGTCGAGAGTAAGGGTGAGTGCGCTGTCAAGAATGGAGGTGAAAGTAGTGAGAGTGACAAGGAGCGTGAGTTGGTTGTGACAGGTGAGCGAGGATGTACACCTGGAATGGAAGGATGCACACCTGGAATGGTAGAGCGTGTGTGGGAATGCACACTTGAGTTGGTCGTGAGGCACGTGGTTGGGTGTGCGAGTCAAAGCACACCTGTGATTGTCACAGAGGAGGTGACCGAGAAAGGGGCGCGAAGAGGTGTGTTGGTGAGGTGTGCGAGCGACGAATGTGTGCCAAGGTGTTCGGTGGTCAGGTGTGTGACCAAGTCGGTGAGCGGAATGAGTGTACCGAGGTGTGTAAGGAAAGGTACGAGGAGCATGGGAACAGCTGGAGGTATGAGCAAGAAAGGGGTAGCGTATGCATGTAAGCATGCAGGTGAGGCATCGACGGTAACCGGGTTAGCGATTAGAGCGACTTATAGCCGAATCGGGCCCTCGGTGCGTGCCGGGCTTCGCGTGCCGCGAGAACCAGCGGGGATCCGAGCCGCGGCGGGTTCGAAAGGACCGCCGTACGCGATCCACGCTGGGCCTCGCTTGGAACGGCCGCGTCCGGGCTCCACTAGGCGGAGCGGGCAGCCCGATAGGAAGGGTCGTCATGGCGACCACTTTTTGTTGAGATGTGCCTGCAGGTCGAGATCGGGACATTGGATGGCTCCACGCCGAGGTGGTGCGTGGGATCTCGGCCCGGGTAAGCCCCCGTCCCTGCCCCGAATGCGGGACGTATCCAGCCGCTGGCACAAAACAACCCGCGTTCATTGCTCGGCTGTACGAAGCCGGGCTGTAGACGTGAATTGGCGCACCGAGAGGATGTAATAAGTAGACGAGTGATGAGGTTAGTGTTTTAGACCCAAAATTAGAAAAAGGCGAAATTTGATGATTGGTACGGTGATTGGCAAGTGATTGACAAATTTTTGATTTGTTGGATTTGGACGAGCGAAATTGATAGTAGGACCTCCCCGATGTGGTGGGATGGCAAATCCACCATCCCTCACAGGGTGGGGCAAATGCGCTATAGTTTATGGGGTTGATGGCAGTGAAAACTAGCCCGGGTGGGTTAGGTTATATTGTTAGGGATCTAGCGAAGATGACATTAAGTGACGTTAAGGTTAGTTAGTGACAAGGATACCTGTAGTGGGGACGCAGGTAGATTAGCGTGGATGATAATGACGTGGGAGCGCAATAGTTTAAAGGGGCGACTGGGAAGCGCAAGTTTCAGAGGGGAGTAGTTAGAAGAGATGATGCCGTGTGTGTGAGGATTGAACAGGTGTGATTGCACAGGTGTGCAACTGAACGGGTGTATGTATGGAGCAGTGTATGAGGGAGTAGTGGTGATTGCATGTTGTGCTGACCAAATGGTCCAGGAAGAAAGGAGGGTGCAGGTGGCACCAGGTGTGAGGTGATTGCACAGGTGTGCAACAACAGGTGTATGTGGCTATGTGGAATAAATGGTATGGAGTATTGGAATGGATGGTCGTGGAGTGAGTATGGTGGAAATTGTGGAGTGGAGTGGATGGTGCGAAGGTGTGAATGGGGGAAGAGTGGACCCCCATCACGGATACCCGGGGCGGGTAGAGTAAGTGTTAGGTAGAGGGTACAGGTAAATTGTGGTTGGATATTGGCATCTGTGGTGCGGGTGAAAGAATGGTCTTTGGATGGGTGCATTAGTGTTGTGGAAATGGCTGGGCGTGTAGCCTGTTAGTGTGTGTAGTTGGTTGGGCGCTCCACCACTGTGAGGATGTCGGCCAGGTGAGGCCGCAGGTGGGCTCTGGGAGCCGCTAGTTGTGGATGGGGCCTGAGGATCCGGAGGACGGACCCGGGTAGCCCAGTGCCAGAGGGCACCAAGGGGTGACAGAGCCAGGAGGGGCTTTCCCCAGTTAGTTAGGTTAGGGTGAGGAGCTAGGTAAGCTCGGGTGGCAACTGCAGTGGTGGAGGTGTGCAGGTGGGTAGACCTGCTGGGAGAGCTACACGTCGCAGCCCAGAAATTGTGCGAGGGCACCGGGAGATGAATCGGGGGACTGAGACCCCAAATTGAGAAGCACCACAGTTTGGTCAATGGGAATTGGTTTTTAGAACCCATAGTGTAAGTGGCCAATGGATTGGCAGGGAAAGACCCCGGGTAGTGTAAAGTGTGTTAAAATCATTTAGAGGATAGTTAGGATGAAGGATCTCCTCGCACCAGCTGCATCCACTCACCTGAGGTGACAGGTACTCCACACCATGCCATGGTTTGATTATTTTTTATGATGCAAATGTTTGGATTGTGAGACGCATCATGACGTGGGTGTGACATTGTGCTTTGTTGTTCCATCTCTTCCTGCTTATGAGGATTGATGATGAATTGGGTGATGGCAAATTTTGGTTAGAGGGATTGTGGAGACGAATTTGGTATAGGAGAAATATGGGGAAGACGTGACAGTAGTGACGAATTTGTAAATGGGTAGATTTTTTGTACATATGGGGTAAGGGCAAGGGTATGTGTAGGTGACAGGGGGGTGACGTACGGTAGGGACGAGCTTTCTCACTTCGCCCTCCGTACGCATTTCGCCTTGCATTGCCTTATTGATGTGTACCCTTGTGACCTTACCCCTCGCTCAATTGTCTCTTTTGTCTCCCACATGACCTGTGCGCCATTGGGGGCCGAGGGGAGCGTGCGTGAGGTGGCCATTGTGCGCACGAGATTCCCAGAACCAGCATGCATTGCGTTGATGTACCACTTTATGGACCGCTGTTCTGCGGCCAAGTACCACTTGATGGACCCCAGGTTCTGGGGCAGGGCACCTCTGTTGGAGACCGGCCATAGTGGCCAGGGAATCTTGCTTGCGGACCTCGGTAAGGTGGCACCTATGCCAAACAGGTGGACCACCCTTAGTTGGCCCCTGTTGCTCTAAATAAAAATGGACACGGTTTGTGCTTTTTATATTTCCAAGTAGGCCGCATGAAGCCAGAAGACGTCGGGAAGAACATCGGCCCAGCAGAGAAAGAGAAGACCACCACCAGTTGTTTTGTTGTGTTTATTATGAACCATGGTGACTGCGCAACGAGTGGTGCTTTTGGTGCTTTGTGGTGCTTGTGGTGCTTTTGGGTGCTTTGGTGGTATTGGTACTGGTGCATCGATGCAATG